>NC_088711.1:54944548-55252326 GCF_963576615.1 Watersipora subatra | reverse complement strand
CTGGTCTTACCAATGACCAGGTAAGAACTTCCCTCGATGTATAGTGTGCAGTACATGATGGGGAGTTCTTGCCTCTGAGACAGACGTAGAGTGTACCCTCAGGAAACGACTGGACCTGTTCTAAGGTTTACATGGCGTGGTGAAAGAATCCTATGTAAGAATATAGAAACTATTGTTATTATATAATTCAAACATCCCATGGTCAAAATGGTCTAAATTTTTCCTAAGTGTTGTACATATTCAAAGTTAGTGATAAACTAGTATGTTAACCTTAGTAACTATACTTACCAACAGAAATTTTGTTTTCATTGTATCTAATGGTAAAGATCGACAATAAGATGTAACATTAAAATGTACCCAAAAAGAAGCTTTACTTTCATGATAGGCGTACGTATAACATAAATTTTATTTCATTTAATTGTAATTTAACCTACTAAACACACACTTAAAGCTAAGTTTTAGTTTGTACTTTGAACTATTTGACTGAGTTTTAACTTCTTATCACTGAAGTTTTAATAACAATTGCTCGTGAGCATGAGATTATGAATGTGAAATTAAATCGAAACGCTGTGCAGTTACACATGGTTACAGACCAATTTGTTTGTGTCACACCAATATTAGAATTTGACTGTTTGAGTGTCCAATCATTTCATGAAATTTTAATTGTTTAATTTAATAAGATTCAATAAATTCATATATATGATACTATATAAATAAGCATTTATAATTTTATCTCTTTAGTAATATACCAATATAAATATATGACACTATACCTATAAAAATAATTTTATATTTAAAAAAATATATAATGTAGCATAATTTTAATACTAATTGTAAACATATAATATGATTTTAAATATAATATATTAAAGTAAGTCTATAAACTCAAAAATATAAATAAACTTGTAACATAATTATTATGTATAAATATATACCTTAATATGTATTTATTAACAAATTAGCATTACAAATTATCTATTTTATACAAGAGGTAGTCTGCTTCTTTGTTACCATTGTTTTAAATAAGCAAAAACAGTGATTTATTGTGATTGTTTTGTAACTAGTAAATACTTACTCACTGAATGGTTGTGTACATTTGATGGAAGGACTGTTTAAAAAGCATTTTAAAAACAGCAGAAACTTTTCTAACATCCAATAGAACTTTACTGTGACTTGCTGCTGCATGAAGCAGCCTGAATTTAAGATTAAGAAGAACATTTATGATTTTTAAAAGTGGAATGTAATACAATTGCTCCATACTAGTGGTTCTTAACCTGAGTTTGAAATAAACCTAAGGCCTTGGGAGATATGCCTCCCAGGTTTAATAGATGTCTATCAAAAGGAGCAGAAAAGTTCAAGGGTTATTTTTTTATAAAAATATATGTAATTTGTTGTGAGTTTATTCCCTACATTGGTTTAGTTCTTTGAGCAAAGAAGGGCTCATTGAAAGCAGTAAAATTCCTTACAGCCAACAAAATTAAAACCATCTGTCTAGACCGAGTAAGACTTAAATTGTATGTATAGAGTATAATTATGTACTAATTAAACCCATTGGTTGTTAATTGGGTACCAATTATTGTTTTTGTAAGAATTGAATTGTAAGAATTGTAAGAACTTGGACAGCGTGTTTAATATATTGTGAGTTGATATCCTGATATATATAAACATTATTAATATATATTGAATGTGTGTTACATCAATGCTAGAGAAGAGTGATTGTTCGAGATAAACAAGTGCAATGAAGAAACTATTTTTTAGTTTATAAGAAAGTTGACAGTTTTACAATATCCTGCATATATAGAAAGAGGTAAATTATAACCATATTCAGAACTCGGAAGGATTATACCCATGATGGCTACTCATTATTATGTAGTTTATCTTATAGATAAAGCAATGACCAGCATTGATCCATGTTAATACTATTCACTTAGTAGACCAACGTTCATTTATGTTGATCAGAAAATCATGAGAAATATCCATAGACTTACCTATTTTATTCAGTTAGAAGGTAACTGCTGAAATCAAATAATACTAGTGTTATACATGTAACATGTATTCCTATAAGTGCTGACTTCGCTCAAGAAGATTAAAAATGTGCTGCTGTTCTTGCATGTCAAATGGACATCAAATGAACAAAGTGTTAGATAAGGTAGCGAGCAAATTAGTCATGGGTCTCTTCGTTGTTTTGATTGTCTCACTATAGCTATTATTTTAGTATTTCGATCACACTTTCACACTCATTCTCCTGTTATAAAATTTTATTTTTGAAGGTGTTATCATATTCGATATATCGTAATTACACGCAATTTATTTTAGCAATACCCCTACACGTTACGATGCCCCTGTTAAAAATCTTGTTGTGTGAGACTCAATTATTATCTGTGGAGTCAAGGTCACTTCTCAGGCAGATATTTATGGGAAGAGCTGCAACATTCTCTCTGTTCAGTTAGACAAAAACAGTGAGATGAATCATTTTTATCTTAGCACTATTATCGATTGCGTAGTTGTTTTTGTAGTGTTTTGTGTAGTTGGAATAAATTAGGAGAAAACATAAAAACAACTGTGAAAGTTTTCAAACTTTGTCAAACAACTTTAACTTACAAACTTTTTATCACAAATAAATTATTTTGTGCAGGTCAAATAAATTAAAAAAATGAAACAACTATGAAAGGGTTTGGATGTGAGATAATTAGCAAGGAAGAGCTAAATTAAGTAACTTAACCTATAGTAACCCTATTTACCTACACAAACTTTATAGTATTTAGTGTCTTTAGTCATTGTGATCTTCAATAGAATGTAACATTCAAATGTACGTGGGGACATTTTACCTTCAAGACAAACGTACGTATAACATAAACTTTAAACCCATTTCAGAAAGGCTTAGCTTATTGAACACACACACGCACGCACGCGCACACACACACACTCAAGGCTCAGCTTACAGTTCTCTAGCATTGGTGTAACCCACATTAGATATACATTAATGATGTTTATATATACACCCAAATCTATATGTGATATCTAATCCAACCCCATCATGTATAAATATATATATGCAAACATCCACTGGTAAAAACCAGCAACATTTTATATAAGCTCTGTACCTATTAAAAACTATAAACAAATTAGTATGTTATACTTAGTAACCATAGTTACCTACATAAACTTTATAGTATATAGTGTCTTTAATGGTTGTGATCTGTAATAGAATATAACATTCCAAAGTACGTAGGGTCTCCGTGCCTTTAAGACACACGTACGCATAACATAAACTTTAAACTCATTTCAGATACCCTATAGGATGAATGTATTCGCGGAGTGATTTTTCGCGAAAATTTCTATTTCATACATATTCGCGGATTAATTTATCTGCGGCTAAAAACTGTCACTTCCTATGAAGAGTTAACTCTATTGCGTCTTGCAATAGAGTTATTCCTACGCATGCGCACATTGCGTGTTTCTGTGCGCGCATACACCGAAACGCGGTATACACCAGAGCTTGCAGCTACAAGTCGATCATGCTAAGCTATAAATATTTTGCTGCGCTCAGAGGTTTTCACGAACATTCATCGATTTGGAGGCCTTTGATGAACCATTGATTTGTGGTAAGTAATGAGTTTTTCAAAACCATTTACTAAATTATTTGAATTTTACTTTGGTTCTTCGGTAAAACGTAATATTTATTTTTTTTCCATCCCTACCGCTTCGTTATTTGTTTTAGTGTGAGAGATATTTTTCATCATGAACGGAGTCACCATGACTAAAAAGGTGGTAGATGTCATTCTTAGAAGATCACCAATCATTCAGGGAGGTCTTGAAATTAGAAGTGACCACAGCTGCTAACGAGAAAAATACATCTGTTTTAAAAAAAGGACAAAAACGCCTTTACGAGCACTAATTTTTTGCCAACCGGCAGAACTTTGCAATAGTAAGCCACGAGGAGAGTTCTGATGATAACTTCCTTACCACTCATGTAGTAGCGATAGAGTTGCTTTTAACATCTACCCAAGACAGTGGCAGAGCTGCTATTACCAAAATAGTTGTCAGAGAGCACCATTACAGGCTAGTATTCACTTATCAAGAGTACCAGTTTAAGTTTATTGCTAGACAACCGTCATATGGACTAAACTGTTGATATTTACTCCATTCATCATTTGTAAAATTTGACTTGTATTTGAAACATTTTATTTCTACACTCAAGTTTGTAAAAAATTATAGTATATGTATACACAAAACAAAATATATAATATAATCGTGATTGTTGCCGCGATATCAAAGAGTTGTTTTCAATGAAGGGGTCTAGGTTGACTGGTTGCTTCTCTGCCAATATTCCTGCCTTGTTGAATTACTACTTGTCTCTAGTTTTCGTAATCGGAGTAAGTTGTTTCATTCTCAATCTGGAGTAAACACAAAACAGAAAACAATAATAAGTGCAAAAATGTGCTATAGTGCAGAAGTTAAAAAACAATAGCTGAAGTATTTAATGAAAGCGATCAGTTTCAAACAAAAGAATTAACTAACGCAGTTAATTATGGAAAAACGTAACTGCACTGCAAATCAAACACATACCATAATTTTCAAATCAGAATCATGATCGTTCTCAACTTCGGTATTAGAGATTGATGGAGTTGATTTCAATGTAAAAAGACTAGGAGAGAATTTTTTGCGATGACGAAGCCTTGCCGAATAACTTATGAAAACATTGAACAATTTTGTAAAGTTTGATGCAATGGCAATAAAACTCGAAGCACCGGCAATGATTTTAAAAAAATTTTGAACTCGGCTACGTTTAGTACTTCTGCCTAGCGATTATTTTTGCGATGACGCCGTTCTGCATATCTTGTGACAACCTTGAATAATTTTGTAAAAAAATGTGATGCATTGGCAATGGTGTTAGCTCAAAGCTCAGGCAATGATTTTAAAAATGTTTTAGAACTCAATTACGATTAGCATTTATGCCTAGCGGCTAGTTTTCAATTTGATGTAGTAGTTATTCTCCTTTGCAATTAAAACTAGAACTAACTATTCACGAAATTTAATAATTTGCGGAATTTGCTGTTCGCGAAATCGCAAATTTTTTTTTATAACCAATGAATATTTTCACCCTGTAGGGTAGGTCTAGCTTCTTGAACACACACGCACGCACACACACGCACACACACACGCATGCACGCACGCACGCACACACACACACACACACGCACACACACATGCACGCAAAAAACAGTTTCTAATGCTCAGAAAACTTGCATTTTCATTGATCGAATTTAGATGGCAAATTATTAGGACTAGAAATTCCCCTGTCATACAGCCCATGACCAAAGTGATATTGGAAAAAAGAAAGGGTACTGATGGTTGAGAAATGCAATATTAGCAGTCAAATGGCACTGCAGTGCAATAGGATAACTGCAATGGTAGCTTTCAATGCTTTTCAGTGTTATTATGTACAACAAAGAGCAACAATGAAAGGAAAAGATTATGTGTTTATATCACTCCCCTGCAATAGGAGAAATGCAACACTAGAAGTAAAATGGCAAGCTGCTGTGTAATATACACATGCTGGGGGGTCTATATATCATTGGTCATAGCAACCAATATATCAAGAAGTTGTGATATTTATTTAAACAGATTTTCGCTGGTTGTCATAGAAATAGATGTACATCTATAAGAAAATGTAGGCCTACTACTTAATTTTGCAAATATTAAAAACGGCTCGGCAGTACTGGGATATTGAGCACAGCCGCAGGATCACCAACAAAATCTTTAGAAAAATACATAATAGAAATTAATACGTAATAATTAACGTAATAACAGTAACCATCGGTCACTATATAGTTTGATCTTGTAAATTCGAATAATTATTCTTATAACTAAATCTCATAATAATCTTAAAAAATCAAATAATTATTCTTCCAGTTAAATATTGTAATAATCTTATAAGAATCGTTAGAAAAATATCATCAATCAAATAGTCAAAAAATGTTCTCGTCATGAAGGGGCGTTGTAGTTCGGCCCGAGCTTGTACATACGTTGTAAAAAATTTCGGCGAACGTGTTAAATAATTTAATGAAACCTTTGGTGATTGGACAAAAAACATAGGCTGATAAACTGGGTACCACAATTTTGCACCTGTAAATGGGTCTACGCCACAAACGGTCTACGTTTATTACAGAAACATTAGGATAAATTCGATTACAAGTAAACAATGCCATAGATTGGTGAAATATGCAAGGTTTTCCCATAAATTTTTTCATGGGAATAAATAAATGTTTTCCCATAAAGGTTTTCCCACGGTTTTCTCATGAAATGTGCACTGCTAAATAGTTAAATTATCTGTCGCACAGCTTTATTGGCGTATCAAAGGCCGGTCTTAACTTTTATTAAACTAAGCTTTTCAAGCGTTTTGTGGCAATCTTTGGTCAAATTAATCTGTATATCTGTGTGTAATCCAATCAGATGGGTAAGTTTTAAAATACTGTCAAAAATTTACAAAGACTTGGTAACATATTTAAATAGGTTTATATGTGTTTTGTATTGTAATTATACTTTAACGACTCTACAAAATGTGGTTAAATTTGTTGATGAGATCTCGGACAACGTGTTTGCGGCGTTGTCGATGAACCATTTTCGTAAGTTGTGCGCACATGCATTTATCATAAAAACTCTCAAACTTCGCTCTGCTCGTTTGGTCGTCGGATAACAAGCCTTTGATTTTAGGTGGCTCTCAAGTTTATTGAGTGAGATATTCACATGTGTTGCTGAATCAACTTCTCTGTGTCACTAATTTGGACCATGTCAGATGTTTGATTAAATTAACATCATGTTGTTGCATACTAAAGTGAAGATTTCAACATATAAACTAGAAACGGAATAACTGAAAAAGCCTTTTTAAAGAAATTGCATTATAATTATACAAAAACAATAATTGGTACCCAATTAACAACCATGGGTTTATTTAGTACATATACTCTATACATACATTTTAAGTTGTACTCTGTCTAGACGGATGGTTTTTAATCTTGTTGGCTATAATGAATCTTACCGCTTTCACCGATTCCTTCTTTGTTCAATGAACTAAACAAATACAATGAAAAAGCTCACAACAAATTACAAATATTTTCATAAAAACATAACCTGTGAATTTTTCCGTTGTTTTTGATAGACCTCTATTGAACCCAAGAAACTAATCTCCCAAGCCCCTAGGGTTCTTTCAAACTCAGGTTAAAAACCACTAGTATGGAGCAATGCTATTACATTCCACTTTTAAAAATCATATATGTTCTTCTTAATTCTAAAGTCAGGCCGCTTCATGCAGCAGCGAATCACAGTAGAGTTCTATTGGATGTTGGAAAACTTTCTGTTATCTTTAAATGTTTTTGAAACACTCCTTCCATCAAATGTATATAGCCACTCAGTGAGTAAGCCATTACTAGTTACGAAACAATTACAATTAATAACTGTTTTTGTTCATTTAAAACAGTGGTAACAATGAAGCAGGCAACCTCTTGTATAAAATAAATGTTTTGTAATGCTAATTTAATAATAAATATGTATTAAGGTATATATTTATATATAATGCGTTACAAGTTTTTTTATATTCCTGAATTTTTAGACTCACTCTAATATATTATGTTTAAATACATATTAAATATTTACAATTAGTATTAAAATTATATTAAGTTATATACATGTATATTAAACTTTTATAAAAATTATAAAAAAATTTTTTTATAAGTATGTCATATATTTATAGTGGTATATTACTACTAGATATTCCCCGTCATACAGCCCACGACCAAAGTGATATTGGAAAATAGAAAGGGTACTTATGGTTGAGACATGCAATATTAGCAGTCAAATTGCACTGCCGTGCAGTAGGATAACTACAATAGTAGCTGTAATGTACTGGGTGTGGGTGTTGTTATATACAGCAAACAGCAATAATGAAAGGAAAATGTTATATGTTTATATCTCTCCCCCTGCAATAGGAGAAATGCAATATTAGAAGTAAAATGCACTGATATTATTAGAATAACCAATATTATTAATATAGTAATAATAGAAAACCAATGCACAAGTTTGTTTACAATTCCAAACGTCATAGCTAACAATATCAAGAAGTTGTGAAATTTATATAGATTTAAAAAAAATTCTATTTAACAAAACTATTTATGCAAAATAATAAAAGTAGAAAATTGCCGATCATCGATGTTGTTAGTGTGACTATAAAACTACAATAGTCATTAAAACTTATTATTAAATATTGTAATAATCTCAGAAGAATTGTTAGAAAAAAATATCATTGTCATTTCCTTTACTTTCACTGCTTTGAACATCAGTTAGAATACCAAAATACTCAAAAGTTTTTAAAATATCAGTTACTTGGAAATTGGCAAATAAAAAATGATTTCTGTGCTTCTACGTTAATTACAGAAACCTTCGGCAATTCGACAATGCTAAAGACTGGCGAAATATGCACATTATTTTTTCGTGAAATGCGCACGGCTTAATGGTTCTATTCTCTGTCGCTCGGGGTTTCGTTTGGTGGTCTTACTTTTGATAAAAGTAAAAGTTGGCCAGTTTTAATAATGGATTTTGGCCAAATAAATCTGTCTATGTGTGTATAATCCTATCATATGGGCAAGGTTTAGGAATATGTCGACAATTTTCAAAGACTTGGTAACATATTCAAATAGGCTTATACATGTATGTGTTTTGTATCGTTATTATACTTTAAGGACTCTACAAAACAATTGTTAAATTTGTTCATGAGATTTCGATATAAGGGTTTGCGACGTTGTTGATGAGTAATTTTTGTAAGTTGTGTGCACAAGCAATTATCATAAAAACTCTCAAACATCTTCTCCACTCGTTTGGCCGTGGGATAAAAATAAGATTATATATGTTTATTTATATTTTAATATAAATATGAATTTATTCAATCATATTAAATTAAACAATTAAAATTTCATAAGATGATCGGGCACTCGAACAGTCAAGTTGTAATATTGGTCTGACACAAACAAATTGGTCTATAACCATGTGTAACAACACAACATTTCATATTTATCTCACATCATAATCTCGTGCGCACAAGCGGTTTTTATTCCAGTTTGATGAATTGCGAGGGATACATGTTCCTTGTGTGCCACTTCTTGTATAATTCACAACCAGTTTATGCTCCCATACACAAAAATTACATTCATTCTTTAAGAAGTTGACTTTCGTATAAATGAAATAATAACTTGAAACTAGAAAATTCCGTCGAAACTATTTTCACAATGGCTGAAAGAAACGCATGATTGATTTTTCTCAGCTCATCAATTATCACATGTAAAACCCAATACATCCTGTTTAAGACAACTAGCAAAGTTGGAATTGCACTTTTTTCAAACAAAAGGTAACACAAATTTTCTTAATTCGCTAACAAAAATCCACTTTATTACGAAAACAGCATCATTCTGGCTTTTTTGCTGAATTATTGCTGACAAGTTTTTAACCAGCCTGCCAACAGTTAATGTGAAGGTGAGGACCGAAACTGATCAGTGATAAAACTTTTGTGATAAAAAGTTAAAACTCAGTCAAATAATTCAGAGTACAAACTAAACCTGAGCTTTAAGTGCGTGTTTAGTAAGCTAAATTAAAATTAATTGAAATCAAAATCTATGTGTTACCTACGTCTGTCTTGAGAGTAAAATTTCTCTTTGAGTACATTTTAATGTTACATCTCATTGCCGATCATTCCAACTAAATACACTGAAAACAAAACTTCTGTAGGTAAGTATAGTTACCAAAGTTAACATACTAGTTTGTAACTAGCTTGGAATAAATACAACACTTATATAATATTTAGACCATTTTGACCATGGGATGTTTGAATTATATAAAAACAATAGTTTCTATATTCTTACATAGAAATTTTCACCATGCCATGTACACTTTAGAACAGGTCAAGTCGTATACTGAAGGTACGCTCTACGTCTGTCTCAAAGGCAAGAACTCCCCATCATGTACTGCTCATTATAATACATCGAGGGAAGTTCTTACCTGGTCATTGGTAAGACCAGGTACATTGACAACTCTGCCTTGAAAACGGGATATTACTTCAACATCTCCTGTTTTCGCATGACCTTCTTTGGAAATATCTACCAAAACATCAAATATCTACATGATTTTTGGTTCTTTCCCGGCATCTGCCAGAGCAGCTAGACACGGTCTAGCTAAGATAATTTAGTAACTTATATTGATTTAATCTAGATTAAAAGTTTATGGCATGTCTGTTTTAAAAGGAAGAATTTTTCACAGAACATACTGCAAGTAGTACATTGTAATGTTATAATTTTTTGCAGATGATAACGACTAAATACACTCAAGGTAAGTAGATAATATAATGGTTTACTATATTGATGGACTAACTTAAATCTCGCTGCCTCATCTAACACTTTTGTTTAAATTTGATAGGTAATCTTGCTACAAAAGATGCCTGTCTATGAATCATTAGACACACAATGACAGCAGTACATATTGGTTCTTCTTGAGTGAAATCAGCACTTACAGGAGTACATCTTATATGTGTAACATCGATATTATAAGATTTTAGCAATTGCCACGTAGCTGAATAAAAATGTGTCAGTCTATGAATATTTCTCATGATTTTCTGTATCAATGCCGGTCATTGTCTTATCTACATGTATAAGATGAACCACATATTAATGAGCAGCCATCATGAGTATAATCCTTCCCAGTCTTGAATATGGTTATAGTTTACCTCTTTCTATACCTGCAGGATAATGTAAAACTGTCAACTTTCTTACGAACTAAAAAATAAATTTATTTATTACTCTTTTTATCTCAAAGAATTACACTGATCTAACATCGATGTAACACACATTCGATATATGATATTTATATATACATACAAATCTATATGCAATATCTAACCTAGCCTCGTGTTACCCTACTCGTTGTGGCCGAGTTTGTACAAATTACATGTAAAGACATGCCTGAGCATGTCTCACGATATAAAGATTTATAACAGGCCATCAAACAGTTCCAACAAAAATACTTTTCGAATCACAAGCTTCAGCGAGCGTTCAACTCATAGCACTACTAAATATTTCTTTTATACAAGAAGTTGTCTGTTCCTATCTTACCACTGTTTCAAATTAATAGAAAACAGCTATCGATTGTAATGTTTAAAAGCATTTAAGGGAACATGCAAAAAAATTGTTCAACATTCAACAGAACTCCGGTGTGACTCGCTGCTGCATGGAGCAGCCGTTTATTTTAGAATTAAGAATAAACATAATTTTTAAAAGTGGAATGTATAAAAATTACTCTAGACTAGTAGTGCATAACCTGACTCTGAGAGAATTTTATGGGTTTGGAAATCAGTCTTCCAGATTCAATGTCTCTCAAAAGGAACCAAAGAATTCCCAAGGTTATGTAATTTTACAAAAATATGTTTAATTTGTTGTGAGTTTATTCATTGTATTGGTTTATTTAGATCTTTGAACAAATGTCTTGGCAAAAGTGGTGAGATTTATTATAGCCAACAAGGTTAAGAACCATCCTTCTAGACAGAGTAAAACATACAACGTATGTATAAAGTAAATTTACTAATTAAACCCATTGGTTGTTAGTTGGGTACCCCTTATTGTTTTTGTAAGAATTGAATGCAATTCCTTTGAAGGTTGACTTGCAACAAAATTCACATTACAGTTATTTGGTATCAAAAGATTTGCCATATTTTACTCTGTTGTGTGGTAGGTGCCAAATATGTGGAAATGTGATTAAAAGCTCTTAAAAGCTCAAAAACAAAAAGCCGCCGTAGATTGGAATCTCTTGATTTCGATGACGTATCCGCGCTGTTTGGTTATTGTCTTGTCACGCGATGTTCTCGCGTGAATTGAAAGGCCAATGAAAAGCTCAATATCAAACTAATCGTAGCAATAATTTATGATAATCACTTCGGGTTTTACCTAAGACGCCGTATCAAATATAGATGCTCGTTACTTTACAGTTTCGGCTTGGACATTCCATTCGACTATTCATGTCTGAGTTGCGATCATAAAAAATGTCAAATTCTGAAGAGTTAAGACCCTGATGTTTCGAGCTTGACGCTCTATCTGAAGAAGATCCTCAACAGAATCAAACCTCCCAGCAAGTAAGCACTGCCACTAGCCAGCTCTTATGTGCCAAGCTAGCTAGTAGTAATAGTTTTAGCTTGAGAGTGATAGAACGAATATTATTATATATGATTTTAATGATGATAATTATCGCTTCAATATTGCGAAAAAATAATTACAGATTTTTCTCGAATGACAACATTAACAATTTTAATATTTAAATCTAGTGCTGCACTGATATACTGTTGGATAACATCGACCTGATGTATTAGCTATGGTTGCATAGACATATCTGTTCATTTCTTTAGGAGCTAATACCACTGGCTACAGAGTGGTGTGCCTGCGAGCGTTGTCAAGACATGCCATCTCTTCCTGAATGTTTGTGCTGCCATTATGCTGAGTTTGCGCATTGTCTCCTTGACCGAGGGGAGCATGAATGCCTGCGTATGCATCCTGGTGTAAACGAATTTGTGGCGTCTGCACCCCTTGAGTTGAGGTGGAATAATTACCTGCGATATCATAGTGAGTTGGATATTCATTTAATGCCAACAACACCAAGGCTATGCTAATGTGTCAAGCATTATCTACAATTCTTGTGTTACACATTTAATGCATCAGTTGAACACACATATTCTGAACTCGTGGAACACAAGGAGAACTGGTATATTTGGCTTGTACACTTACTACAGTAGAGAGTGTATTAGTTTTATGATTTTATTATATAAAGATCGAGATTATTTTGATGATCAGCAATTATTGTTTTTCAATAGTGGTTTTGGTAGATAATCTATTCCCATTTGGAGAGCCATCGCCAAATGCTCGGAAAAGGTTGTGTGCATACCGCAATCTTGTGTTTTGGTTTATGCCGCAAATCTTGTTTGCAAGTCTGCAAACTCTTCTTCATCATCCGTTGGTGGGAAAAGAGCCCGAATCTTAGACACCAAGCATGCAGGTAGAGACCGTCGCTCACGGCGACAAATTTGCGGCATAAGCCAAAACACAAGCTTGCAGTATGCACACAACCTTTGTAACAACATCCGTTGTAATGGACCTCACTCTCAGGCCGTGGGAAATTAGATCGCTTGAAGCCTTTCAGCTCCATGGTGTTAGAGCTGATGGTCTCTGTTGACTGCAAAGTAAAGACCAACAATTACTTTCACACTATTTGAATGAACTATTTAGCTAGATGAGCAACTTCATGTTTATGTATTGTTAACTACTAACAAATTTGGGTTTTTGTCAGGCTGTGAAGTAAAAACTGTCAAAGTTTTACCTTGACAAGATGGCTGCTGACTATTAAACCGCAGCTCTGATCCATCATAGTGTAGGCTCTGTATAGTGCGCAATGCCCCAGACTATCGCATCTACCGTCACCTGCCAAATCAAGCTCTCAATCGATTGCTGCCATCAATCCCTCGTTTTGCAGGGTGTACTGCTCAGCAATACACTGTAAAATATTGTAAAACTTCATTATACAAGATTAATTTGTATCATTATCATTAGTCTAAGAATGTAAAATCCTCTTCCCCCTTTTTGTGCTATATTATGATGAAGAATCAGAATTTTGAATTATAATATATTTTGCTTGAAGGATGACATATTTTCATTTAAAAAAAAAATTGTTTTTAAATGTTGTTATTCTATTAGTGTGCCAAGCTTTTACTCACATTTTCCAAGTTTATGAGTAAATATTAACACTCATACCATGTAAGTATTCTTTTTGTTGGTAGAGGCAAACGCTGTGGCTTAGTATTGCGATGTTCAGGAGCGACAGAAAACGGAGGTTCTGCGTAAGGCATCCGCCAGAAAAGAGTGATGCAGCTGCCAGCAGGGGATTGATGGCGTGAGCTCTGTTCACTCTGGCAGTTGTTTCCCAAGTGTACGATCGGTGACAGGAGGCACATGTAACCTTGAACTCTACCCATCCGCCTTCTCGCACCATCGTGAATGAGCAGGGGAGGGCGCAGGTGTGACAGTGAAATAGTCGCTGGAGTGCTGTCACACTTACTATTATTTTCTCCTCTTTGAAGGAGGATTCGGTTCTGAAATCACAACACAATAGTTGATTTGCAATAAGATTTGTACAACATCATTTCCTGTTATTATATCATATTTGCTTGATCAGAAAAAGAATAAATATATAGCCATGCAATCATGACACAGATTTTACAAAACCCTATCAGAATCCATGATATTGTAAAGACAAAATGTGAGTAATAATTCTATGGATATTTTTTATATTTTGTCAAGTTTGGCTTAGTTCAGCTCTATCTTACATGTAATTGGAGAGCGTTTGACGCTGGACAACATAGCGCTCAAACTCTTCCCAGTCTTCAGTGATTGGCACAAACTTTTCATCTAATACTAATAATAATGAACTAATAATATTAATATGCTATTAACGATGATACCAGAAAATGACAATAACTATTTTATATAACATATCTATAAGTGAGGGGGGTTAAGAAATTTGGCGAAATTAATCGTGAAACAACATTATTTTATCAATTATATATTAATATATTACGTTTTACAGATAGATATGCAGTATGAATTAGTTTTGTTATTATAATAAGAATAATACACGTAATTAAAAAGATAAAATACTAATAATATAATACTGCAATTAAATGACATTAATATTTTTATACTAAATATAGATTAATACAGTACTATTAGGAGAATACTAGATAATAACCCGAGTTACAACTACTAATACAAGTAGTTCATAAAATAAATTACTCACATGCTTTGGTGATATGTGGAGTATGCAAACAGGTTAGAAAACATGTCGTCTTTGAACTGGCGAAAACAAAGGTAAGAGTAAGCAGGCGAATAAATAAAGTTTGTCACATCCAGCTTCACCCAGTTGCTCCACGCCCGGTGAAGGTCTGGTCTTTTCTCAGCTCTTGGCCAAAAAAGGTGCTTCTCAGCTTGGCAGCTGCACAAACACTATGTGGCGCGTTAGACATTATGACGAATTGAAATAAACAAGTTTAATATGAGAAAGCCTGTTTGCTATTTGCGATAGATCAAACTTGAACTGAAACTAACATTATCTGATCATGTGACTTACACTTCCCGCTATATGGCGCGAAAAACTTCTACAGCATTTTTCAACCATCATAGCGGACCAAAAGGCTCATCATTTTTATCAGAGAATGATATGCAATCGTTCAAGCTAAGCTTAAAAAATTAAACATATTTTTATGCTATGTTTTGAGATATCAGTGCTCAAAGTTGCAGCATTACGATGCCGATAAAATAGACGCGTAAGAACAATAGACATGGTTTTTATCGCAAGCGTGAAGTATATTTGTGAAAATAGTTCGACGAATAAGGATGCATGAAAGTGTAAACATAAACTATCTCGCACACATTATAGCTGTTTTAGCACACATACGTCACATTTTAGCCGTTTTGGAAAACGAATCCAAACTAGGGCGGTCTCGTGTGGCTGCGATTTTCTGTTCGTTTTTTTAGCTTTTACGAGCTTTTAATCCCATTCCCACATATCTGGCACTTACAACACAATAGAGTAAGACATGGCGAATCTTTTGATACCAAATAACTGTAATGTGAATTTTGTTGCAAGTCAACCTTTAAAAAACTTTTTCAGTTATTCAGTTTCTAATTTATCTGTTGAAATCTAAACTTTAGTATGCAACAACATGAAGTTGATTTAAGTAAACATCTGACATGATCAAATTTATTGACACAGAGTAATTGATGCACTGACACTTAGTAATATCTCACTCAATAAACTTGAAAGCCACCTAACATCAAAGGATTGTTGTCGTAATAATTTGCCATCTAAATTCAATCAATGAATATGCAAGTTTTCTTAGCATTAGAACATGTTTTTTCTAGGTCAGCTCATTTGACCAGCTATAATAAGACCACTCTTTGTTTTCTAAGTAACTTTTGAATAGGATGGATAAAGATTGACTTCACTCATTGTCAGAGTCTTCAAAGTGCAACCGGTGTTGAGACTGTGTGATAAATACATGGTGAGTTGATATCCTGATTCATCTATATAACCATTTGGTATTAAATATGCTTAAAAGTTGACTTGCAACAAAATTCACATTACTGTTATTTGATATGAAAAGATTCAACATGTCTTACTCTGTTGTGTTGTAGGTGCAAAATATGTGGAAAGGTGATTACAAGCTCTTAAAAGTTCAAAAACGAACAGAAAATAACTGCCACACGAGATCGCCGTAGTTTAGATTCCCTTTCCAAAACAGCTGAAATGTGGTGTAGTTGTGAGATATGGTTTCTGTTTACACTTTTTTACAACCTTATTCATCAAAATATTTTCACAAATAAACTGCACGCATTCAATAATACCATATTTATTGTTTTTACGTGTCTGTTTTATCGTCCTTGTAATGCTGTCACTTTTAGCACTGATATCTTATAACTTTCCGTAAAAAAATGTTAAAATTTTTTAACCTTAGCTCGAAGGAGTACAAATCATTGTCTGATAATCATGACAAGCCTGTTGGTCACCTGTGATAATCGAAAAGTGCTGCGAAAACTATTTGCGAAATATTGGGTCACATGATCAGATTACGACTTGATGATTGAATAATGTTGAAACAAAACTGTAGAGTAGCGAGCATCTATATTTGATACGATGTCTTTGGTAAAACGCGAAGTGTTTGTCATAAACTAGTACTACGATAAATTTTATATTGAGCTTTTTATTGGCCTTTCAATTCACGTGAGAACATACGTGACAAGACGATAACCAACTTTCGTGGTTACGTCATTGAAATAAAGAGATTCCAATCTATGGCGGCTTTTTTCGTTTTTGAGCTTTTAAGAGCTTGTAATCACATTTCCACATATTTGGCTTTTACAGCACTACATAGTAAGACATGGTGAATTTTTTGATACCAAATAACTGCAATGTAAATTTTGTTGCAAGTCAAACTTTAAAGCTCAAGAAAGTATTGTATTAGTTTTGTAGCTAGTAGCGCTGGCTCCCTGTCCAGGTTGGTAGATCTACTGGTTGATTGAATTTAAACTGGTTGGAGATTATGTGTAGTTTAATGAATCTAAGGTAACAAATTTATTATACAAAAAAAACTGCTGACTTTAAAGACCTGGTGTTGTATTGTCAAAAACAGGAGAAAACAACTAACAACATGCAACCAGCATCAGTTAACAAAAAATTAATGAAGCCTGCGAACTGCAACATATTTTTGTATATTTAATAAATATGACTGGCCATCTCTTGTATATGAATGAAGAAAGCATAGAAATTATTGAAACTGCACAAAACAGTTCATAGCATGCTGAGAGTTCATCACTAATGATGAAGCCTTTAGGCTTGAATCTTCATGGTAAGACGATTTTGCAGAGGTAAAGCTTTTCGAATCTGCAAAATTAACCCACAGCATAATGCAACTTTCTTGAGCGTGTCAGTTTAGAAAGCTAATGCCATAAATAAAAAAAGTTTCTCTTAATGGCTTCGCTTCTGTCTTAAATTATTATTTCTGTGTTCAAGTTAGATAAAATTGGTATCACAGGGTAGGTAAAAATAAAATAGTTTGACCAGTTCAGTTAACTAAGCACACCAAAAGCGAACAGAGATTAATAATGCAGAGTGACAGTCTCTTTGAATACGACAATCGGAAACAATATAATATTTAATCTTATTCTAACTTTTTCATCATTTGATCAAAAACAAAAATATTGGTTTAGCTCCGAAATTTAAAATATATATATAGATGCGTTCAAAATCATAAACACTAGAATGTTCAGCAAAACAGCGTATTTCATTTTCATGTCGGTAATTTGACAATTAGAGAATTAAAAAATATTTAACTCACTTCTGATATAATATATTATGATTTTAATGTACTCAAAAATCACCACAAAAATGAATCTATATTACCAAAATTTGCTCAGACTACAGAATATTACCTTAACATCTTCTGTTTCTGCATGTCCTTCTTTGGAAATCTCTACCAAGACATCCATTGCCTACACAGTTTCTGCTTCTTTTACCACATGTACCAAAACAGCTAGACCATGGTCCCCAAGCATTCCACTGATTGATTCCTTGGACTAAAACAAAAATTGAGAAACATTAAGCGGACAACTTATGACTACATTGTTGGTAATGCATGAGCCCATCAACAAGATTTAAGAGTCTGTATATCATACAGTATAGTGAGATTTGTCTTCTCTTATAATTTGTTATTTAAACTGTTATCATAACAACAGTCTTAGATTAAAGCCATGAAAAGATCTAATAGACACTCACCGCAAGTGCAGGTTTGGCAGCCATTTATGTCACTGAGGAAACCAAGAGGACATAGACCAGTACATCTCACCAAAGGACAGGCAGTTGGGTCTGCAATCAATGCATAAAAATATGAAAACAACAGCGCATTTAGACAAAACCTCACAATGTACATTTATATATTTTATTAATACAAAATTATATTCTGTATTAAAAACATTAAAAATATCAAGAGAAGACAATACTCTATGTTATTAATCACAATAATTCAATAAAATTTGCCGTGACTGACATGATGACAGTGAAAAAGATTCGGTAGACTCAATTACATGTAGTTTTACTAATACCAGATTATATAATGTTGTAAGTTAGGACCACAGGCTATGAAAGTAAAATTATATTAAGTTTATACACTTATTGTGCCTTTAAAAACTAGGAATGTTTGCCATGAAAGTATATCACTTCTTATAAAAGAGCCATTTCATACTTTGATGAAACAGGTAAGTTTCTATGCTTTTAAAATTTAAGAGTGTTTGCTGTGAAAGTAAATAAATTCTTAATAAAAGAGTTATTTTCTATTTAAATGGAAGTTAGAAATTAAATTAAAATTAGGTTAGGTTTATAGTCTGTAAACTTCATATGCTTATAAAACTTAGGAGTGTTTGCTATGAAAGTAGATCACTTCTAATAAAAGAGCTATTTTCTATTTAAATGGAACAGGTAAGTTTTAATAATGATGAGAGAATAACAATTCTAAGAACAATAATCTGCTGACTAAAATGTTATTGAACTTATTTATTACAGAGTAAATTTAAAAATGACAGTCTTTGTACAATATATGTTAGCAAAGTAAGTAGGATTTAAACAAGTACAATGTTTAAGGTTCGAATAAGATCAGAACTCACACTTTATAAATGAAATTGAGTAATAAGAATTGGCAACATTTAGGCATTATTTATTAGCAAGATAACTCTATGATAGGAGCATACTCACTGCATTGGCAAGTTGGACATCCAGTTTGGTCAAGTGCAAAACCGTTGGAACATTGAAGGTTTACCGGACACACCAGAGCTGGGCAGACAGGAGATGGTCCTAAAATAACAGACATAAAACACTTGAAGAGAGTGTCATCTAACTGTGAATTTGATTAAGTTTAGTTATGTTTATTTGTCTGTAACCATAGTTACCCATTCTGCTGTTGATGTTACTGCTAAAAATTAATGCATAAGCTTTTTGTGATTATTATATTCTTAAACGTTAGTGAATAGTTGTTCATTACTATGACAGCTAAAACAGTATACTTACTACATTGGCAGGTAGGACATCCATTTACATCCGCTGTAAACCCATTTGGACAACGAAGGTTTGCGGAACATGTTAATGCTGGGCAAATGGAGAGTGGTCCTAAAAGTTAAATGTTCAATCAAGTCTAAAATCTCCTGTGGTCATCACTTTTTCAACAAGCTCAACTTTTAAGGCGTGATATATGATATATGTAGAATATATACGGTAAATACATATGAACTGTGTAGAAGATTTACAGTAAATGTATATGATCATTATAGAAGAAATGTAGTGAAAATGTAAAAGCTGATTAGAAGATGTACAACAGACATGGAACTCTGTATATTACCATGTGATCTAAAAACAAGACAATATATGCACACATAATCCACTCGATGTAGATATAAAATAATTTTCATTATAGTCTTAAAACTATAATAGGTCAATAGCTTACCAGGTCTGCACTGACACGTGTTGCAACCATCAAGACCGATCACCCAACCATTTCCTGCTGCACAGTTTACAGGACAGGATAGTCTCGGACAGCTTACAGGGCAGTTACATGGAGCTGTTACACAAACACATGACAGGTCTGGAGGAGCTGTAAAAATATCAGAAGGTAACATAAACCTGAAAATTCTGGAGGAGCCGTAAAAAAGATAAATAGGTAACAGAAGTATGACAGGTCTGGAAAAGCTAGTAAACCACCATCGAAGGTAAACCACCATCGAAGAAGCTAATTAATATCATTCTAAATCTTTTGTAGAGCTGTGTATAAAATAAAAAACTGTTGCAATTTTGTAAAACGCCTTAATTATACTTTTATAAAGTTTTGAATATAGTATATGATAATAGAATTAACGCAATGTAAAGCAGTACTCACTAAAACCAGGTCCACACGGGCAACCTTGAAGAGGACAACCGAGTCTATCTGTCTGTGCTCCAAACGGACAGCGTGTGGAATCACAATCTTGAGCGAATGGGCAACGTCTCGGGTCTCCATTAAACGGACCAACTTGATTCGCTAAAATTGATTAAGTTTTGATTACATAACTAAGCTGTCCGTAACACATTAGTAAATCTTTACTCAGTTTAATTTACTACCAAACTGAACCTTATGCCTTATTTATTGATTATTTTAAAAGTAATTTCCAAATGAAGCAAAAGCCAGAATATGCATATAACATAGAAAAACAAAAATGAGTTAAACAAGTGAACCCTGATGTACTCACTAGGGTTTTGTGTGCATGGGCACCCTTGAAGAGGACAACCAAATCTATCTGTCTGGGCTCCAAATGGACAGAGTGTGATATCACAATCTTGAGCGAATTGGCAACGTCTCGAGTCTCCATTAAACGGACCGACCTGATTCGCTAAAATTAATAAATAAATTTTTGATTGTATTCCTAAGTTGTCGGAAACATATAAGCAATTTTCCACTCACTGCAATTTACTACCAAATAGAATATTATGCATCATTCATTGTTTATTTTTAAAGTAATTTCTAAATGAAACAAAAACCAAAAAATACATATAACATATATAATGAGTATAAACGAGTAAACCACAGAATACTCACTAGGGTTTTGTGTGCATGGGCACCCTTGAAGAGGACAACCAAATCTATCCGTCCGGGCCCCAAATGGACAGCGTGTAATATCGCAATCTTGAGCAAATAGACAATGTCTCAAGTCTCCATTAAACAGACCAACTGGATTCGCTAAAACAGTTTAATAATCTCATAAATACAGTATTTACTTCTAATTCAAATATCGTACTACATGTTATATTAGGTGAAATAACTGTGAGGTATAAACAATCTGAATGTGTTATTAAACAACAGATTTAGTAGGTAAAAGATTGATATGAAAAAATATTGATAGATAATACCGGTTGAAAAGAGTAATACAGTAAATATCTCTTACTTGCACCACTGTAACCGATGACGACAACAAGTAATGTAAGGAGAGCAAAATACTGCATGTTATCAACTATAGAGTGAATCTAAGACTGTGTACAGACATAACTTTCAGTTATCTTTATATATACAAACACACTGTGTATGTTACCATAGCAACCAGTAGATTAGCGATATGGATTGTAATGCATGATTTTTTTGTACTCCCTGATGACAGCCAATTATTAAACGCTAGTCCTCTCTATATTGAATGTATATTTATTAATAGTAAATATTCCTGCAATGATTGTATGTGTCACAAGATTAAATAAACCCATTGTGTCTGTACATAAGATGATTGCTCTAGGAAGTAGTTCAACCCTTATCTGTGTGTCTAGTTTATATATATATTTGTATTGATATACTTATGCATAGAAGCTACTTATCTTGTACCGTGTAAGTAAAATGTCTGACCAATATCTTTGTTAGTTTAAAACTAACTCGTATTATGTAAACTTTTGTTCATCTCTAGAATATTTTACTATCCGAGTTTGATTCAATAACTCTTACAGATGTTTAAAATAATAACAAGTTGTTAAAATTTATTAGGAGTAATAGTAAGGAGAGATGAATCATTGTATCTACACTATATAATCAACTTTTTTATATATTACAGGTGTGATAGTAAACACAACAGCTATAACTGGTATTATTTAATCTTGATCAAGTCTTACGATTACCTACATGTATGAATTATATATGTATATATATATGAATTCTTCTATATGAATTAGTACTAAACATAATACTAAACATCTACTTAGTGATTGGCTGTGCAACATGGTTTATACGATTAAAATGAGAATTCAATAAAATGATATTGTTCTAACAAACTGAAAATTTAATATCATTATAACAGGTTATAATAACAGTGCGCAATAGAGCGTGAAATTCTAAAAAGGATGTGAAATGAAAGAATAATAACACTGCAGACTATAACGTTTCTAGGCGACTATTAACAACAAGCATAAAATTTTATATATTTTACCCTTATCACTTTCTTTTAAAACCCATTAATACAAGTCGGAAAAGAAACCCTGAACATTTTATATACCATATATGGATTAATTGCATTTATTCGCACTCTTTACTCTATGTAAAAATCAATTGTAGCCAAATAATATACAAAGTATTAGCTTTTGAAATGCTTTTAAGTTTAATGTGAGCATGGAGTAACAATATTACAACTTGTTTCCAAAAAAAAGTTGCTTGAAAGTTATGTTGTTGTTAAAAAAGTTTGGCTTGCTGGAGAAAAGCGAGTTAACCAACTAGATTTTTAGGGCATAAATAATACAATATGTACATGTAGATCAGTGATGTAGTTGAAAGGTAATTTTGAAGACAAATTTCTGGTTTCAGCCAACATTATTATGTTTCAACCCAATGAAAACAGGTATTGTGTGCTTGGGTATGCACCCAGATGGCTATTATGTTAGTACACATGTATTAAGTTATATTCATCAATAGGTTAGATATAAAATACATAGATTCATATCATGTATAGGAAAAGTGACTCAGATCACAGCCAGAACAAAGTACACTGTAACTACTTAAGCAAAATGAGAGATTTAAAAGAAAATATTTAGTAACTTGGTATCCAATCAGACGGTCCTACAATAGCCCGTGTGGATATGAAAATATAGACTATAGCAATAATCAGGACATGGAAGGATTACATCCATGATGGCTATTAATATGTAGTTAATCTTATAAAATGAACAATGACCAGTGTTGATACCGGCATATCCTAGATTCTAGCTATAATCATTTATAAACTGTAACTGAGCAACGATGGGGAATCATTGAATTTATAAGAGTTATGATATTGAAAGAATAAGAATGAGATATGAAAATAAATGCTGAAACACTCTGAAAATATGCAGAACTGTAATTATGACTATAGATGTATCTTTGTTAAAGAAATAATTATTTATTTATCCTTAAATTAGCTGATTAAATATGGAATGGTCAGGTATGTCACATGCTGATTTAAATACAGTCAATGCTTCTTTATTTTCTAAAAGCTCTATTGTTGCAATGAGCATCAGCAATAAAAGTTATGCCTTTGTAAAACATGAATTCAAGTTGTTCAATAGGAAAGTATGCCATTTTGACTTCGCACTGTCTTCCTATATAGGTGTTTATACATGTATATATAAATATATATATATATTATGTATCAATACAAATTAATAAATATATATATATAACTATATATATATTTATGTATATATGTATATATAAATTTGTTTCCTCACCCCAGTTAACCCGTATGGGTGGTAAATTCTGCTCTAATTCGGGTCTCCTACCAGAGACCTGGGAGTTTGAGCACTCGCCTCAAGATCTTAGCTGTTCCCAATAACGCACTTTTCTGTAACTCACCTTAGTTGATTGCTGTTGGTATTTGCGCAAGCCACATTTTATCCGCCGGTGTCATTACGCCCAGTGCCCAATGACTATTGGGATTACTGTTTTTCTTACATCCCAGCATTTATCAATTTTTTCTCTAAGAGGGAGAAATTTCTTTACCTTTTCTTTTTCTTTGCTGGCTAGATTGTAGTCATTGGATACTGCTATGTCTACTATAGTAGCCCTCTTGTTTTCCTTATCCACCCCCACTATATCTGGTTGGTTTGCTAAGACATGCTTGTCAGTCTGGATGTAGAAGTCGCAGAGGATCTTAGCAGGAGCCTAACAACAGTGTTGTGGTTTATTAAGGCCATACTCGTCACATAGACTTCTATACACAACACCTGTGAAATGGTTATGCCGCTCAATGTATGCGTTTCCTGCAAGCTGCTTGCATCCACTGATGATGTGTTGGATGGTCTCAGGTGCATCATTGCACTGTCTGCGTCTAGGATCGTCTTTACTGTGATAGATTTTTGTTTAGAGTTGCCCTGTTGGGAGCACTTGCTTCTAGGCAGCCATCATTTGCGACTCTGTATTGGCCGTTAGGTTTCCTTTGTTCAGCCATATATATGTCTGGTGAAGGTCGCCAACCTTAGATATATGTCGGTGGCAAGCACCATGAAGAGGTTTTGTGTGCCAGTCAACTTCCTCATCATCCGGGCGTAGGTCCATTGTAAGAGCAGCCGATTGAAATTCAGCTAGCGACTTATCTGAAGTGGCCATGGAGGCTACATATGCATATCCTCCTTTTTCACTGTCTGCTGTACACTTTTGAGTCCCGTATCACCATATTTCCTATCGAGATACAAGTAGTAGTATCAAATTTTGGGTGGAGTGCTTCATGCATGGTCAGCAGTTTACGAGTTGCTATATCTGTTTCCTTGATGGCTTCGTCAGTCCACTTTATTATGCCTGCTGGATATCTTATTACTGGCAGTGTGTAGGTATTCATTGCCATGACTTGGTTCTTGGCATTGAGCTGGCTCCGTAGTTCCTGCCGAAGGCGTTTCTTATATATATATATATATATATATATATATATATATATATATATATATATATTAAGGTGTTTCTTATATATGTATACATACACACATATATATATATAAAATTATATATATATACATATATATATATATATAATTTTATATATATATATATGTGTGTATGTATACATATATAAGAAACACCTTAATATATATATATATATATATATATATATATATATATATAAGAAACGCCTTCGGCAGGAACTACGGAGCCAGCTCAATGCCAAGAACCAAGTCATGGCAATGAATACCTACACACTGCCAGTAATAAGATATCCAGCAGGCATAATAAAGTGGACTGACGAAGCCATCAAGGAAACAGATATAGCAACTCGTAAACTGCTGACCATGCATGAAGCACTCCACCCAAAATTTGATACTTATATATATATATACATAATTTAGCTATTACTTGCTAAATATTTCTAAACCGTCTCGTAATTGTTTTATTTTTTTAATTTATTTTACCTGCCTGAAATACTTTCTTTTCGATATGAAGTTTAAAAATTACAGTTGTTTGACAAAGTTTGAAACCTTTTACAGTTGTTTTTATGTTTTTTCCTAAACTATTTCAACTACACAAAACACTACAAAAACAACTACACAATTGATAATAGTGCAAATATAAAGATGATATATCGTACTGTCTTTGTCTGACTGAACGGAGAGAATGTCGAAGCTCTGCTTAAAAATGTCTGTGTGAGAAGAATTGACATTGACTCCATAGATAATAATTGAACCTTGCACAACAAAATTTTTAACAGGAGTATTGTAACGTGAGGGCGTATTGTTAAAATAATTAGCGTGTAGTTATGATATATTAAATATGATAACGCCTTAAATCAAAATTTTCATAACAGTAGAATGGGTGTCAAATTGTGATAGAAATACTAAAGTCATAGCTATAGCGAGACAATCAAAACGACAAAGACACCTATGACCAATTTGCTCACTACGTTATCTGACACTTGGTTTAAAGTTAGTATTTACTTTTGCTACAAGAGATGTCTGTCTATGAATCATTGGACATGCAATAACAGCAGCACATTTTCGTTCTTCTTGAGCGAAGTCAGCACTTAGAGGAATACATGTTACATGTATAACACTGGTATTATATGATTTCAGCAGTTACCTTTTAACTGAATAAAAATGTGTAAGTCTATGAATATTTCTCATGATTTTCTGATCAATGTAAATGAACTTTGGTCAACCAAGTGAATAGTATTAACATGGATCAGTGCTGGTCACTGCTTTATCTATAAGATTAACTACATATTAATGAGTAGCCATCATAGGTATAATCCTTCCCAGTCCTGGATATGGTTATAGTTTACCTCCTTATATACATGCAGAAAATATTGTAAAACTGTCAACTTTCTTAAAAACTAAAAAAATAAATTTATTTATTATTCTTGTTTATCTCCAAGAATTACTCTGCTCTAGCATCGATGTAACACCTTTTGATATATGATAATTATATATAATTACAAATCTATATGCGATATCTAACCCAACCTCGTGTTATCCTAATTTCTGTTGCAGAGTTTATACAGATTACATGTAAAGTGAGAATATGAATTCTGCTTGACTGAAAGGAGAGACTTTCCTCTACATGAAGCATTTCAATATTACTTGAGAATTGTGGGAATTCAGGCATATTTTTGTTATATACATGTATATTAATAACTTATGTGAAAGATCTATCTTCTTAATTTAAACACCAACATTCTGTTGTATTGAAATATACATTAAAAGAATTATGCAGTTATATGTGCTTTAAACTGGTCTATGTGTAGTTTAATGCATCTAAGGTATCAAATATAGAATACTAAAGTAGAATGTAAGCTTTTTTCTAGAAAGCCTTTTTTAGTTTTTCAGTTACTAATTTATCTGATACCACGTAAATTTTATGATGCAACAACAGTATATGTACTAATTAAACCCATAGGTTGTTAATTGAGTAGCAATTATTGCTTTTGTATAATTAGAATGTGATTTCTTTAAAAATACTTTGACAGTTATTCTGTTTCTAATTTATCTGTTGAAATCTAAACTTTAGTATGCAACAAGATGAAATTAATTTAAGTAAACATCTGACATGATCAAAATTATTGACACAGAGTAATTGAGGCAGCGATACATGTGAATATCTCACTAAATATACTTGAAAGCCGCCTAAAATCAAAGGATTGTTATCTTAATAATTTGCCATTTAAATTAAATCAATGAGTATGCAAGCTTTTTTAGCATTAAAATGTGTTTTTTACAATGTTAGCTTTTTTATAGGCTGTAATAAAAGAAATCTTTGTTTTCTAAGTAACTTTTGGATAGAATAGAAAAAGATTGACTGCAGTCATTTTCAGAGTCTACAAAGTGCAACCAATGTTTGGACAGCATGATTAATATACTGTGAGTTGATATCTTAGCCCATCTACATGTATCTATATATATATATATCTACATGCAGCATTTTCTAACATATTTTTCAGTATATATATATATATATATATTTTCATGCATTTCTTTTCCTTATTGTATTTCATACAAAAGCTATCATGTCGGCGCTTTGTTCTACTATTGTAAAGTGCTAATGCTGTATCTGCTTTGATATCATACTGTCTGTGCTGTTATACTTATAAATTTTATTGACACAACCTCATTACTGTTTGTATATACCATGTCAAAACACAGGCTATAGACGAAAAACTGGTGAGCTATGATTAGTGTTTTAAGAATGTAAAAGTCTCCATTCAATAAATGCTGGCGATAGCAAAATATTTTGTATAATTTTTTAAAAGATGCAAAACTTTTCAATGCTGCCAGTTTGAAGAACTTCAGTTTGCCTAGCGATGTCAATTTCATTATCAGTTCTCTGTACACAATTAGGGCAACTCCGATTTGAGTGGTTTGAGACTGATGCATTGTAGACTAGCTGTAAAACGTATGGCAGACTTACATTGTTCTCCCCTATATTATTGACCTATATGACTGCATATGTGTAGGCGTTGTGTGATCAGGGCAAAAAAATTCAGTAAACTGCATATTTGGAGTTGTTTTACAGTATAAAAGACAACTCTCGATAAACCTCTTGCTGTACATGAATCTATTTCTGTGGACGGGTTATGCAGCCAGCGGTTTGGGGCCGTGGCGTCACTCGGGGATGGGCAGAAGACCTTTTTCGCCCCGAGTGCAGCGAGTGTATCCAGGCGCGGCTTTCCGGATGAGTTGGCGAGTGCGAGGCGATTGATTGCGAAGCGATTTAGTGCTAGGCGATTGATTGCGAGGTGATTGATTGCGAGGCGATTGATTGCGAGCCCGAGGCGATTATTGCGAGGCAATTGGTTGCGAGTGCAAGGCGATTAATTGCGAAGTGATTGACTGCAAAGCGATTGAGTGCGAGGCTATTGATTGCGAGGCGGATGCGGGCCGGATGATTGCGAGGCGATTGATGGCGAGGCGAATGCAAAAGCGCGATAGTCAACTGCGAGGCAGGTATAGACTGGTCAGCCAAGGCAGGTAGACGGGCCATGGACGGGTATGTCGGGTTAGGCCATAGACGGGTATGAACGGATGCATGAATCTAGAATATTTACTATATTTTACACGCATCTAGCTGTAAAACACATTGTAGATTTTTATTGTTTTTCCTAATCATTTTTGACATCATAATATGTGTATGCATATTCAGGGCAACAATTTCAGTAGACTGCATATTTGGAGTTGTTTTACCGTATGAAAGACAACTCTCAATAAACCTTATGCTGCCCGTGAATCTGCTCCTGTACACGGATAATGCAGCTAGTCTTTATATATATTGAATGTTTGTTACATCTACGCTAGAGAAGAGTGATTGTTCAAGATAAACAAGTGCAATGAAAAAAATTATTTTTTAGTTTATGAGAAATTAGACAGTTTTACAATATCCTGCATGTATAGAAAGAGGTAAACTATAACCATATTCAAGACTTGGAAGGATTTTACCTATGATGGCTACTCATTAATATGTAGTTCATTTTAAAGAAAAGCAGTGACCAGCATTGATCCATGTTAATACTATTTACTTGGTAGACTAAAGTTCATTTACATTGATCAGAAAATCATGAGAAATATTCATAGACTTTCACATTTTTATTCAGTTACATGGTAACTGCTGAAATCATATAGTATCAGTGTTATACATGTAACATGTATTCCTCTAAGTGCTGACTTTGTTCAAAGAGAATCAAAATGTGCTGCTGTCATTGCATGTCTAATGATTCATAGACAGACATCTCTTGTAGCAAAAGTAAATACTAATTTTAAACAAAGTGTTAAATAAGGTAGCGAGAAAATTGGTCAGAGGTGTCTTTGTCGCTTTGATTGTCTTGTTGTAGCTATTATTTTAGTGTTTTGATCACACTTTCACGCCCATTCTCCTGTTAGAAAATTTTGAATAAGTATGTCAATAAAAATATGTTTAAACAAGAATAATAAATAAAAGAGTAATATATAAAAAAAATTGATTATATACTGTAGATACAATGATTCGTCTCTCCTTACTATTACTCCTAATGAATTTTAACAACTTGTTATTATTTTAAACATCAGTAAGAATTAGTGACTCAAACTCAGATAGTAAACTATTTGAGAGAAGAACAAGAGTCTGCATAATATGAGTTAGCTTTAAACTAACAAGGATATTGGTCAGAAATTCTAGTTGCACGGTACAAGGTAAATAACTTCTATGCATAACTATATATCAATGAAAATATATATAAACTAGACACACAGATAAAGGTTGAAATACTTCCTAGAGCAATCATCCTATGTACAGACACAAAGGGTTTATTAAATCCTGTAACACATACAATCATTGCAGGAATATTTAATAGTAATAAATATACATTCAACATAAATAGGATTATTGATTAATAATTGGCTGTCATCAGGGAGTACAAGAAAATCATGCATTACAATCCATATCGCTAATCTACTGGTATAGCTATGGTAACACACGCAGTGTGTTTGTATATATAAAGGTAGCTTAGCGTTATGTCTGTACACAGTATTAAAGTTACTCTAGATTGATAACATGCAGTATTTTGCTCTCCTTATATTACTTGTTGTCGCCATCGGTTACAGTGGTGCAAGTAAGAGATATTTACTGTATTACTTTTTTCAACAAGTATTATCTATCAGTACTTTTTCATGTCAATATTTGACCTACTAAATCTGTTGTTTAAGAACATATTAAGATTTTTTTTACCTCACAGTTTTTCACCTATTATAACATATAGTACAATATTTGAATTGGATGTGAGTATTGTATTCATGAGATTGTTAAACTGTTTCAGCGAGTCCAGTATATCCTATTAATGATGACCTGAGACTGTGTCCATTTGCTCAGGATTGTGATATCGCACGCTGTCCATTTGGGGCTCAGACAGATAGATTTGGTTGTCCTCTTCAAGGGTGCCCATGCACACAAAACCCCAGTAAGTACTCCGTGGTTTACTTGTTTTCACTCGTTATATCTGTTATATGTATTTTCTGGCTTTTGTTTCATTTGAAAATTAATTTTAGAATAAACAATAAATGATGCATCAAATTATTTTGGTAGTAAAATGTAAGTTACTAAGTAAAATAACGCAGTACCAGACTGCCAGCCGTGACACTCCAAAACCTCCCCTTATGTCACCCTTACTCCACCTACACGTTTTACCAGAAAACACCGTAGTGCCAGACTACACCAGTAGGATTACTCACGAGTCACCAAGACTCAGAAAGACGCTTAACAATCCTTTCTCGCTACGACAGCACAGAGTCACAAGCTACGCGAACGGAGCTTGGATTCCCAATGACAACATGGCCGTTCTTGCTCGTCCGGTGGCGCATGCCCACGAACCCTTCCGAGCTAACGGCGGGCACCACGTGACTACTAACTCACATTTCCCCCAGCTTTTAAGAAGCTACCAGCTATCCCTCATAGTCATCCAAATACTGGGGACGCCGTCGCTCTCGCTGCGACCGCCTGAGCATTAACGGTTGAAGCTCAGGTTCATCAGGATCTAAATCCCCGGACGGAACCCCAGCAGTCTGAGGCTCACCATCCATGTTTTGAACTTCATCCTCAGCAGTCTGAGGACCATCCTCCACATCCCCCTCCGAGACCTCAGCCACCTCACAGGGATGCAGCTGAGGCGGTGGGGGAGCAGCAGAACCGCGTAATCTATCTAGATTAGGCCGGCCGTCTTCGACCAGTTCACGGATGCCGTTTTCCCTACTACGGTCAGTGCTAAACCGCCGTTTGCGGACATCCCTCACATGCCTTGGCATGCCATCCACGCACACGTTGTGCTTTGAAACGACTTCGGTAATCACTCCCGGTGCCCACTGCCTAGTGCACGACGGAGTCGAGGGTTTCACCCACACCTCATCGCCAACAGCAAACTTGCCTTGACTGACCTCATCTAACCCGCGTAGATTGACGTCGAAAGGCACTCGCCAATAGTATCGATACAGATTATTCGAGGGTACCGAACCCCCATCTGTACCCTTGCGAGGCGTGACATTATACCAGAACGTCGCCTCCTCGGGGCTAATTTTTCCCCTCTCGGCAATCCTCTTGATTGTCCGGTGATTCCTCTCAACGATTCCGTTGCCACTCGGGGCGTAAGCGGCACGAAATCTCAGAGAAATCCCCCACTCGTCAGCGAACTGTGCAACAGTTGCTGACCTAATCGCCATGGAATTGTCCATTAACAATTCATCACACGGCCCTCGCTCAATTACGATCGTGCGTAACTGAGCCACGATGTGCGCTGCCGTCTCACTTGGCAAGCGGCGCCAGATAGCGAAACGTGACGGCCCGCAATCAACCATGGACAGGAACACCTGGCCGCCATAGTGAGTCACGTCTATGGCCACCCGGCACCAGTTCCTCTCGACAGCCAAGCTGCCTGTTTCCACGAGGTTCTCACCTCTCGGATCCGGGTCAACGCGCTGACAGGCTTCACAGCCAGCCAGCTCGCGTTTGACCTGCTCCCGTGTCAAGTCACTGCGTACTTGCTGAGCAAGGTACAGTGTTCTCTCGACACCCAGATGGTGAGGCAAATGAGCCGCCCACACAGCATCCCCGAGGGTCTCGCCGGTGAAGATGGCAGCAGCCATGCTCTCGGCCTCGCCTTCCCTCATCCCACGATGCCCGAGCCACTTCTTGGGCACCCTCGTCATCCTATCCGCCTTGTTTTCCACAGTAGGTACAAGACGCATAGTGACCGATAGGCCGTACTCGGTGATCGTATCACGGATCACCCCCAGCCGACGCTTCACCAGCATCTCTGCAGCACCTTTCGTGCGAACACGATTGCGCCCGTCAATTGTATTTGACATCCAATTGACAACTGTGAGAGAGTCAACCGCCAAGGTGAAGGTCTTGAACCCCCACGCAATAGCCAGGTTAACACCTCGTCCCACAGCTTCCAATTCGGCAACATTGATGTGTGAATGGTCTGACTCCTTCCTCAGCCACGACGCATTCTCAACAATGCTGCCATCAACCTCGATTGCTACACCGAGGCCCAGAGAGCTAGCATCTGTCCACACAACGACCGAACCGTCCGGTCTTACGTGCCACAGACCCCTAACAGGGTCCTCCTGGCATACCCTTGTGTAAAGCTCACTAGCTAGCGAGCTGACCTCCTTTTCAACAGGGGCATCCCAGGCTCCGTTGCATCCCAGCCGCTTCAAGAAGCTGCAATAGGGCCGCAACCACCCAGCCACTGGGTAATGACCGACAAGTCGGCCACAAAACGAGAAAAGCTCTCTCTTGGTCAGCCCAGCTGGCTCAAGATGAATTTCGGAGAGTGCAGTTCCCCTCGACATCTGCAAATGTCCACGGGCATTTCCTTTCAGAGAAATGCCCAACAACCGACCTCCATCAAGGCCCTCCGGCTCTTTCGTCACCAGTCCATACTTAGCAAGGTGCTTCCTCAGCTCCTCCACGCCAAGCACAGACTCCTGCACCACTATATCGTCGATATAGTGGTCAGTCCCTCGTCGAACCCGCTCGTCGAGCGAAAGAACCTTGCCTAGGATTTTGGTCATGATCCTAGGCGCACACGAAAGCCCGAAGCCTAAACGTGTCAGCGCATAAGGGACCCCCTTATACTTCACGACCTGGTATTTCCACAGGTCCTCCGAAACATGGATTTGTAGGTACGCGGACTTGAGGTCAACTACCCCAAGTCTGCCACGCAACTGTCTCCACTTTCGGACTTTCTCGCCACACACAGCGACCGCGTCACCTCCTGTGTGACTCTCGACAAACGCGTTCAGCTCACGGTAGTCCATGACTGGTCGCACTTTATCTTTCGTTGGTTGGAACACAGCCAAAAGGGGGATAATACCCTCAATGGGCTGACTCCACCTTTTCAACCAACCTTTTGAGATCCAGCTCTCAATTTCAGCACAGTACCGCTCATGCAGGTTAGGTGCCCGAGTACACTTGTACTCCGCGACCCGGGTCTGCAATCCTTTCGGAGATTCCCCGGACCACCGCCAGCTAACGGTCCATCGGCCTTGGGCAAAAGTGGCAACAAAATCGGGGTCGTCGACTCGCAGTGACACCAGATCACCACCCAACCCCGACAACGGTGCCACCCCTGCCACCCCGCATGCGCAGCCAGCCCCAGTATCCTGCCCAGCAGGTACTCCACAGCATCCGTTCTGATAGGGTTTCCCTCTCCTGACCGAATACTTCGCATCACTTCCTCTACGGACAGTGACGCCTCCCATGTGGTCAATGACGTCGCCACCCAGCAAGCAGTCAACCCCAAGATTGCACAGCTTGTCCATAACGAGTGCCGTAACGCCGAAACAGTGTCCCTGTACACCGACGACCACCCGACACTGACCCTTCACATGAGACGCCTTACCATCCGCTGTCAACAGCGGGTGGCCCGGCCTAAGTCGGGTTGAGCCTGTCAACACCTGTGGACTTACCAGAGTCCTCTCGCTTCCAGTGTCAACCAGACACTGAAAACCGCAACCATTCAGAATTGCTCGAACGACCGGCATACGACTGCTCGTCGTAGGCTCGCCAGTCGCCCCGGACAGCCAAGGACTGTCCCGCAGTACACTCTTACTGCTTGCATGTGACCTCCAGCCCCCCCCCCTGTCACGCCAACGCCACCTCGGGTCCCCCTGATGTTATGGGACCCCTCGTAAGCCTGACTTACACGGTGTCCATATGAGAGGATGCGGCGCCCCGAGTTGCATCCTCCTGATGAAAACCCGGCTCATCCTCCGTGAGCCCTGCCGCCGCCCCAAGCGGTGGCCGTACAGGACAATCCCGTACAAAGTGCTCCGTGCTGCCGCACCGGAAACACCCGACCCTCTTGCCAGAAGAGGTCTTTTTCGCCCCCGTACCAGACGAAGGCCGCTTAATACGTGGGCAGTCCTTCACCCGGTGTGGACCCCCACATCGAAAGCAACTGTCTTTGCTTCCCGGCTGCTTGCTAGAAGCAGCCCCCAACTGCTTGCCAGAAGCAGTCGCCGGCCGGTTACCAGAACTGGCCGCCGAGCTAATTGTTGAGGGGCGACCCTCAACAGCTCTCCGGGAAACCAACTTTCCCCTCACTCGGTTCAGCACTGAACCAAAGTCAGCAGTATACGCCTGATCGTGCGTAACTGCCCACTCGTAGACTGACTCGGGCAGCCCTTCATAGAACTTGGTCCTAAAAACCAGGTCCTCCAGCGTCACCCCCAGTCTACCGCCAAGCCGCTCCAAGCGGTCCAGGTACACGTCAACTGTCTCCCCGGATTCGAGTCGACAGCTGACAAAGCGACGCCATGCCTCCTGTCGAGGCATGGCGTACTCGGCAGTCAAAACTGCCTTCACGACATCCCATTGGGATGCGTCACCCACCCTCATGCGCCCATGCACTCTGGCAGCAGTGCCATCGAGCATGTATGCAATCAGCGTGCACGGAGCAATGTGCTCCAACTCACACAGTCGCTCGTACTGCGAGAGCCATGCGGTTACCTCAACCGCACCATCACCGGCAAATGGCTGCATCTGCCGGCTCAGCCTTTCTAAAATAGGCCCTCGTGCCTGGTTCATCAGATTCGCTAAAAAAGCGGCATCTAAAACCAGCGGCACTGTTACAGCGCCCGTGGCGCCCTCGGGTGGCTGACCACCTCCGCCATCGGTAGATGGCTCAGCCTTTTGGCTGCTCCCGGGCGCGCTCATGGCCCGCTCGTGCTCACCTCAGCCCAGCTGAGTGGCACCACCTAACAACAAGGCAAAGTAAATACAAATATATAGGCCGAAATAGCTTGTAAGTTACTAAGTAAAATAACGCAGTACCAGACTGCCAGCCGTGACACTCCAAAACCTCCCCTTATGTCACCCTTACTCCACCTACACGTTTTACCAGAGAACACCGTAGTGCCAGACTACACCAGTAGGATTACTCACGAGTCACCAAGACTCAGAAAGACGCTTAACAATCCTTTCTCGCTACGACAGCACAGAGTCACAAGCTACACGAACGGAGCTTGGATTCCCAATGACAACATGGCCGTTCTTGCTCGTCCGGTGGCGCATGCCCACAAACCCTTCCGAGCTAACGGCGGGCACCACGTGACTACTAACTCACAAAGTAAGATGTATGTATGTAACTTTTCACTCAGTAAAATACACTGAGTGAAAAGTTACATACATGTTACATTTATTTATTAATTTTAGTGAATCCAGTTGGTCCATTTAATGGAAACTTGAGGCGTTGTCTATTTGCTCAGGATTGTGATATTACACGCTGTCCATTCGGGGCCCAGACAGATAGATTTGGTTGTCCTCTCCAAGGGTGCCCATGTACACAAAATCTTAGTGAGTACTCCGTGGTTTGTTGTACTCATTTTTTGTGTATATTATATGCATAGTCTGGCTTTTGCTTCATTTGGAAATTACTTTTAAAATAAACATTAAATGAGGCAAAATGTTCAATTTAGTAGTAAAATAATTTGAGTGAAAATCTAATAATTTGTTGCGGACAGCTCAGTAATATAATCAAAAACTTATTAATCAATTTTAGCGAATCCAGTTGGTCCGTTTAATGGAAACTTGAGACGTTGTCTATTTGCTCAGGATTGTGATATTACACGCTGTCCATTCGGGGCCCAGACAGATAGATTTGATTGTCCTCTCCAAGGGTGCCCATGTACACAAAATCTTAGTGAGTACTCTGTGGTTTGTTGTACTCATTTTTTGTGTATATTATATGCATAGTCTGGCTTTTGCTTCATTTGGAAATTACTTTTAAAATAAACATTAAATGAGGCAAAATGTTCAATTTAGTAGTAAAATAATTTGAGTAAAAATCTAATAATTTGTTGCGGACAGCTCAGTAATATAATCAAAAACTTATTAATCAATTTTAGCGAATCCAGTTGGTCCGTTTAATGGAAACTCGAGACGATGCCCATTCGCCAAAGATTGTGATACCACACGCTGTCCGTTTGGAGCGCAGACAGATAGACTCGGTTGTCCTCTTTAAGGGTGCCCATGTGGACCTGGTTTTAGTGAGTACAGCTTTACAATTTCTTTTTTTAATATTATATACTGTATCCAAAAATTTATAAAAGTATAATTAAGGCGTTTTACAAATTTGCCACAGTTTTTATTTTATACACAGCTATGCAAACGATTCACACTGATATTAATTAGCATCTTCGATGGTGGTTTACTAGCTTTTCCAGACCTGTCATACTTATGTTACCTTGATATCTTTTTTACGGCTCCTCCAGACCTTTCGTGTTTTTGTTCCCTTCTGATTTTTTTACAGCTCTTCCAGACCTGTCATATTTTTGTTACTTTCTGATCTCGTTACAGCTCCTCCAGACCTGTCATGCGTTTGTGTAACAGCTCCCTGTAACTGCCCTCTAAGCTGTCCGAGACTATCATGTCCTGTAAACTGTGCGGCAGGAAATGGTTGGGTGATCGGTCCTGATGGTTGCAACACATGTCAGTGCAGACCTGGTGAGCTATTGACGTGTTATAATTTTAAGATAATAATGAAATTTATTATCCATCTACGTCGAGTGAATTAGGTGTGTATGTATTATCTTATTTTTAGATCACATGGTATGATACAGAGTTCCAAGTCTGTTGTACATCTTTTAATCAGCTCTTAGATCTTTACTACATTTCCTCTATAATGATCATATATATTTACTGTAAATCTTCTACACAGTTCATATGTATTTACTGTGTATATTCTACACATATCCTATTTCACGCCTAAAAGGTTGAGCTTGTTGAAAAAGTGATGACCACAGGAGATTTTAGACTTGATTGAACATTTAATTTTTAGGACCACTCTCCATTTGCCTAGCATGAACATGTCCCGCAAACCTTCGATGTCCAAATGGGTTTATAGCGGATGTAAATGGATGTCCTACCTGCCAATGTAGTGAGTATACTGTTTTAGCTGTCATAGTGATGAACAACTCTTCACTTACAATTAAGAATATAATAATCACAGAAAGCTTATACATTAATTTTTTAGCAGTAACATCAACAGCAGAACGGGTAACTATGGTTACAGACATATAAAGATAACTAAACTTATTCAAATTCACAGTTAGATGACACTTTCTTCAAGTGTTTTATGTCTGTTATTTTAGGACCATCTCCTGTCTGCCCAGCTCTGGTGTGTCCGGTAAACCTTCAATGTTCCAACGGTTTTGCACTTGACCAAACTGGATGTCCAGCTTGCCAATGCAGTGAGTATGCTCCTATCATAGAGTTATCTTGCTAATAAATAATACCTAAATGTAGTCAATTCTTATTACTCAATTTTATTTATAAAGTGTGAGTTCTGATCTTATTCGAATCTTAAACATTGTACTGTTTAAATCATACTTACTCTGCTAACATATATTGCATGAATACTGTCATTTTCAATTTTACTCTGAACTAAATAAGTTCAATAACATTTTAGTCAGCAGATTACTGTTCTCATTATTGTTATTCTCTCATCATTGTTAAAACTTACCTGTTCCATTTAAGTAGAAACTAGCTCTTTTATTAAGAAGTGATAAACTTTCATAGCAAACATTCCTAATTTTTAAAAGCATAAGAAGTGCACAGACTAATATATACCTAATATAATTTTAGTTTCATAGCCTTTGGTCCTAACTTACAACCTTATATAATCTGTTATTGGTGAAATTAACTGAGTTTACCGAATCTTTTTTATTCTCATCATGTCAGTCACGACTAATTTTATTGAGTTCTTTTGATTAATAACGTAGAATATTGTCAAGTAAGTGTTTTTAATACAGAATATGATTTTGTCTATATAAAATATATAAATGTAAATTTTGAGGTTTTGTCTAAATGCGCTGTTATTTTCTTATATTTTATGCACTGATTGCAGATCCAACTACCTGTCCTTTGGTGAGATGTACTGGTCCATGTTCTCTTGGTTTCCTCAGTGACCTAAATGGCTGCCAAACCTGCACTTGCGGTGAGTGTCTATTAGATCTTTTCATGGACTTTATCTAAAACTGTTGTTATGCTCCATTACACGTCAAGGAACAGTTTAGGGAACAAAGTATAAGAGAAGACAAATCTCAATATACTGTATGATATACAGACTCTTAAATTTTGTTGATCTTATGCATTACCAACAATGTAGTCGTAAGTTGTCCGCTAAATGTTTACCAATCTTTGTTTTAGTTCAAGGAACCAATCAGTGGAACGCTTGGGGACCATGGTCTAGCTGTTTTGGTACATGCGGGACCAGAACCAGAAACTGTGTAGGTAATGGATGTCTTGGTAGAGATTTCCAAAAAAGGACATGCAGAAACAGGAGATGTTAAGGTAATATTCTGTATTCTGAGCAAAATTTTGTGAAAAAACAATCATTTTTGGGGTAATATTTGGGTACATTAAAATCATAATATATTATATCAGAAGTGAGTTATATATTTTTTATTTTTTTAATTGTTTCTAGTTCTACTGAACATTCTTGTGTTTATGATTTTGAACAAATCTATATATATTTCAAATTTCTAAGCCAACATTCTCTTATTTTGGTCACATCAAATGATGAACAAGTTAGACTAAGATTAATTATTATTTTGTTGCCGATTGCCATGTTCAAAGAGATTGTCACGCTGCATTAATAATCTCTGTTTCTTCTTGGTATGCTTAGTTAAAGCAGTTATTTTTATTTAGAAATTTTAAAATGTACCAATTTTATCTAACTTAGGCACAGAAATCTTAATTTAAGACAGAAGCGTAGCCAATAGGAGAAATATTTTTTATTCTTGGTATTAGCTTTCTAAACAGACATGCTCATGAAAGTTGCATTATGTTGTAGTTTAATTTTGCAGGTTCGGAACGCTTTACTTCTGCAAAATTGCCTTCCAATGAAGATTCAAGCCCAAAGGCATCATCATTAGTGTGGAATTTTTGGTTATGCTAAGGACTGTGTTAGTGCAGTTTCAATAATTTCTATGCTTTCTTTATTCATATACAAAGGATGGCCAGTCGTATTTATGAAATATACAGAAATTTGCCGCAGCTTACAGACTTCATTAATTTTTTGTTATCTGATGATAGGTTGCATGTTGTTAGCCGTTTTTTCTTGTTCTTTGACAATACAACACCAGGTTTTTAAAGTCAGCAGTTTTTGTTTATATAATAAATTTGTTACCTTAGATGCATTAAACTACACATATTCTCCAACCAGTTTAATTTCAATCAACCAGTAGATCTACCAACCTGGACGGGGTGCCAAAGCTACTAGCTGCAAAACTAATACTATACCTCATTGAGTTTTAAACATATTGATTACCAAATGGTTATATAGATGAGTCAGGATGTCAACTCACGTGTATTTATCTCACAGTCCTAACACCGGTTGCACTTTGGATAGTCTGAAAATAAGTGAAGTCAATCTTTATCCATCCTATTGAAAAGTTACTTAGAAAACAAAGAGTGGTTTTCTTATAGCTGATCAAATGAGCTGAAATTGAAAAAAACAACTTCTAATGCTAAAAAAACTTGCATGATTATTGATTGAATTTAAATGGCAAATTATTACGATAACAAGCCTTTGATGTTAGGTGGCTTTCAAGATTATTCAGTGAGATATTCACATGTATTGCTGCATCAATTTCTCTGTGTCAATAAATTTGAACATGTCAGATTTTTACTTAAATTAACTTCATTTTGTTGCATAATAAAGTTTAGATTTCAACAGATAAATTAGAAACAAAATAATTGAACAAGCCTTTTTAAAGAGATTGCATTCAATTCTTACAAAAACAATAATGGGTACACAATTAACAACCAATGGGTTTTCTTAGTACATATACTCTTTTCATATGTTGCAAAATTTACTCTGTCTAGACAGATGGTTTTGTAACCTCGTTGGCTATAATAAATTTCACCACTTTTGCCAAGACATTTGTTCAAAGAACTAAACCAATACAACGACTAAACTCAATACAAATTGAATATATCTTCATAAAAAGTGCATAACCTTGGGAGATTTTTGGTTCCTTTTGAGAGACCTCCTTTGAACCTGGAAGACTGATTCCCTAAACCTCTAGAATTATTTCAAAGTCAGGTTATGAACTACTAGTCTAGAGTAATTGCTATCCATTCCACTTTTAAAAATTATGTTTGTTCTTAATTCTAAATTAAGGCTGCTCCATGCAGCAGCGAGTCACAGCAGAGTTATGTTGAATGTTGGAACATTTTTCTGCATGTTCCCTAAATGCATTTAAACATTACCATCGATAGCTGTTTTCTATTAATTTGAAACAGTGGTAAGATAGGAACAGACAACTTATTGTATAAAAGAAATATTTAGTAGTGCTATGAGTTGAAGCTCGTGATTGTACAAGTATTTCTGTTGGAACCGTTTGATGGCCTGTTATAAATCTTTGTATCGTGAGACATGCTCAGGCTGTAATAAGAGTAATATGTACTATAAAATATTAGCTTGTGTTTAAGTTATCCTAGTTAACTGAAGCAGTTTTGTTTCCAGTAAGTAAATAGCTGCCTATTGGCTAGACTGTGGCTAGTGGTAAACTTTTTAAAGATGAGACTACACAGAATCTTAGTAGATTTTATCGTAAAGTATCCGTATTTTTCGATGTTTTGGGATTTTTTACGTTTGAGATAATCCAACTGCCAGGATGTTTAAAGATTAAACTGAACAAGGCTTGATCACAGTTAAAATGTTCAAAAGAAAAGTATGCATGGAATTGCTATTCCTAGTTAGTAATTTTGCTATAGTTGATATTGACTGTTGGGTAAAGTTTCAACGGCTCGTGTTTTTATTCTTTGGATGTCTTTGTAACGGTACAATGGTCAAACTCATAAATTTCAGGTAGGTCATCACTCTAACAATTGCCCCAACCAGCCACCATAGAACCGTATATATTATTACTATCGATAGTTATTATTTGCCCTTGACCTCTGACGACCTCTAAAAATCTCTATCAGCATTCTTGGACCACAGATTACTAGTTTAAATAATATATAAACACCGGTATGTATTATATTGATAGACACGAGTATCTTTGCACGAGTGTTTTTTTCTTGCTTTTTTAAAGTTTTATTTTATAAGGATAACATAGAATTTTTATGAAATGTTTTTACAATATGTGAAAAAATTGTCTTTTACATAACATATAAATATACATGTATATAATAGAAGGCCTAAGTTCCAACAATTTCCAAAAAATATTGAGATGCTTCATGTAGAGGAAAGTCTCTCCTTTCAGTCAAACAGTGGTCATACTCTGACTTTACATGTAATTTGTACAAACTCAGCCACAACAAGTAGGGTAATACGAGGCTGGGTTAGATATCGCATATAGATTTGTATGTATATACGTATAACCATCATATATCGAATACGTGTTACATTGATGCTAGATTTAATTCTAGTTTAATTCTTTGAGATAAAAAATAATAATAAATAAATTTATTTTTTAGTTCGCAAGAAAGTTGACAGTTTTACAATATCCTGCATGTGTAGAAAGAGGTAAATTATAACCATATTCAGAACTTGGAAGGATTATACCCATGATGGCTACTCATTAATATGTGGTTCATCTTATAGATAAGACAATGACCAGCATTGATCCATGTTAATACTATTCACTTGGTAAACCAACGTTCATTTATGTTGATCAGAAAATCATGAGAAATATTCATAGACTGACACATTTTTATTCAGCTATGCAGCAATTGCTGAAACGCTATACTATCGAAGTAACTATCTGTAGGTAACTATACTTACCTACAGAAGTTTTGTTTTCAGTGTATTTAGTTGGAATGATCGGCAATGAGATGTAACATTAAAATGTACTCAAAGAGAAATTTTACTCTCAAGACAGACGTAGGTAAAACATAAATTTTGATTTCAATTAATTTTAGTTTAGCTTACTAAACACGCGCATAAAGCTCAGGTTTAGTTTGTACTCAGAATTATTTGACTGAGTTTTAACTTCTTATCACTAAAGTTTTATCACTGTTCAGTTTCGGTCCTCACCTTCACGTTAACTGTTGGCAGGCTGGTTAAAAATTTGTTCGACCTAATTCAGCAAAAAAGCCAGAACGATGCTGTTTCCGTAATAAAGTGGATTTTTGTTAGCGAATTAAGAAAATTTGTGTTACCTTTTGTTTGAAAAAAGTGCAATTCCAACTTTGCTAGTTGTCTTAAACAGGATGTATTGGGTTTTACATGTGAAAATTGATGAGCTGAGAAAAATCAATCATGCGTTTCTTTCAGCCATTGTGAAAATAGTTTTGACGAAATTTTCTAGTGTCAAGTTATTATTTCATTTATACGTAAGTCAACTTTTTAAAGAATGATTGTAATTTTTGTGTATGGGAGCATAAACTAGTTGTGAATTATACAAGAAGTGGCACACAAGGAACATGTACTCCTCGCAATTCATCAAACTGGAATAAAAACCGCTTGTGCGCACGAGATTATGATGTGAGATAAATATGAAATTTTGTGTTGTTACACATGGTTACAGACCAATTTGTTTGTGTCAGACCAATATTAGAACTTGACTGTTCGAGTGCCCGATCATCTTATGAAATTTTAATTGTTTAATTTAATATGATTGAATAAATTCATATTTATATTAAAATATAAATTAACATATATAATCTTATTTTTATCCCACGGCCAAACGAGTGGAGAAGATGTTTGAGAGTTTTTATGATAATTGTATGTGCACACAACTTACAAAAATTACTCATCAACAACGTCTCAAACCCTTATATCGAAATCTCATGAACAAATTTAACAATTGATTTGTAGAGTCGTTAAAGTATAATAACGATACAAAACACATACATGTATAAGCCTATTTGAATATGTTACCAAGTCTTTGAAAATTGTCGACATATTCCTAAACCTTGCCTATATGATAGGATTATACACACATAGACAGATTTATTTGGCCAAATCCATTATTAAAACTGGCCAACTTTTACTTTTATCAAAAGTAAGACCACCAAACGAAACCCCGAGCGACAGAGAATAGAACCATTAAGTCAGGCGCATTTCACGAAAAAATAACGTGCATATTTCGCCAGTCTATAGCATTGTCGAATTGCCAAAGGTTTCTGTAATTAACGTAGAAGCACAGAAATCATTTCTTTTTTGCCAATTTCCAAGTAACTGATATTTTGGAAACTTTTGAGTATTTTGGTATTCTAACTGATGTTCAAAGCAGTGAAAGTAAAGGAAATGACAATGATATTTTTTTCTAACAATTCTTTTGAGAATATTACAATATTTAATAATAAGTTTTAATGACTATTGCAGTTTTATAGTCACACTAACAACATTGATCATCGGCATTTTTCTACTTTTATTATTTTGCATAAATAGTTTTGTTAAATAGAAGTTTTTTTAAATCTATATAAATTTCACAACTTCTTATTATTGTTAGCTATGACGTTTGGAATTGTAAACAAACTTGTGCATTGGTTTTCTATTATTACTATATTAATAATATTGGTTATTCTAATAATATCAGTGCATTTTACTTCTAATATTGCATTTCTCCTATTGCAGGGGGAGAGATATAAACATATAATATTTTCCATTCATTATTGCGGTTTGCTGTATATAACAACACCCACACCCAGTACATTACAGCTACCATTGTAGTTATCCTACTGCACTGCAGTGCAATTTGACTGCTAATATTGCATGTCTCAACCATAAGTACCCTTTCTATTTTCCAATATCACTTTGGTCGTGGGCTGTATGATGGGGAATATCTAGTAGTAATATACCAATATAAATATATGACATACTTATAAAAAAAACTTTTTATAATTTTTATAAAAAATTAATATACATGTGTATAACTTAATATAATTTTAATACTAATTGTAAATATTTAATATGTATTTGAACATAATATATTAGAGTGAGTCTAAAAATTCAGGAATATAAAAAAACTTGTAACACATTATATATAAATATATACCTTAATATATATTTATTATTAAATTAGCATTACAAAACATTTATTTTATACAATATGTTGCCTGCTTCATTGTTACCACTTTTTAAATGAACAAAAACAGTTATTAATTGTAAAGGTTTTGTAACTAGTAATGGCTTACTCACTGAGTGGCTATATACATTTGATGGAAGGAGTGTTTCAAAAACATTTAAAGATAAACAGAAAGTTTTCCAACATCCAATAGAACTCTATTGTGATTCGCTGCTGCATGAAGCGGCGTTACTTTAGAATTAAGAAGAACATATATGACTTTTAAAAGTGGAATGTAATTGCATTGCTCCATACTAGTGGTTTTTAACCTGAGTTTGAAAGAACCCTAGGGGCTTGGGAGATTAGTCTCTTGGATTCAATAGAGGTCTATTAAAAACAACGGAAAAATTCACAGGTTATGTTTCTATGAAACTATATGTAATTTGTTGTGAGTTCATTCACTACATTGGTTTAGCTCTTTGAACAGAGAAGGGCTCAGTGAAAGCGGTTAAAGTCATTATAGCCAACAAGATTAAGATCCATCCGTCTAGACAGAGTACAACTTAAAATGTATGTATAGAGTATATGTACTAATTAAACCCATGGTTGTTAATTGGGTACCAATTATTGTTTTTGTATAATTAGAATGCAATTTCTTTAAAAAGGCTTTTTCAGTTATTCCGTTTCTAGTTTATCTGTTGAAATCTTCACTTTAGTATGCAACAACATGATGTTAATTTAATCAAACATCTGACATGGTCCAAATTAGTGACACAGAGAAGTTGATTCAGCAACACATGTGAATATCTCACTCAATAAACTTGAGAGCCACCTAAAATCAAAGGCTTGTTATCCGACGACCAAACGAGCAGAGCGAAGTTTGAGAGTTTTTATGATAAATGCATGTGCGCACAACTTACGAAAATGGTTCATCGACAACGCCGCAAACACATTTTCCGAGATCTCATCAACAAATTTAACCACATTTTGTAGAGTCGTTAAAGTATAATTACAATACAAAACACATATAAACCTATTTAAATATGTTACCAAGTCTTTGTAAATTTTTGACAGTATTTTAAAACTTACCCATCTGATTGGATTATACACAGATAGACAGATTAATTTGACCAAAGATTGCCACAAAACGCTTGAAAAGCTTAGTTTATTAAAAGTTAAGACCGGCCTTTGATACGCCAATAAAGCTGTGCGACAGATAATTTAACTATTTAGCAGTGCACATCTCACCAGAAAACCGTGGGAAAACCTTTATGGGAAAACATTTATTTATACCCATAAAAAAATTTATGGGAAAACCTTGCTTATTTCACCAATCTATGGCATTGTTTACTTGTAATCGAATTTATCCTAATGTTTCTGTAATAAACGTAGACCGTTTGTGGCGTAGACCCATTTACAGGTGCAAAATTGTGGTACCCAGTTTATCAGCCTATGCTTTTTGTCCAATCACCAAAGGTTTCATTAAATTATTTAATACGTTCGCCGAAATTTTTTACAACGTATGTACAAGCTAGGGCCGAACTACAACGCCCCTTCATGACGAGAACATTTTTTGACTATTTGATTGATGATATTTTTCTAACGATTCTTATAAGATTATTACAATATTTAACTGGAAGAATAATTATTTGATTTTATAAGATTATTATGAGATTTAGTTATAAGAATAATTATTCGAATTTACAAGATCAAACTATATAGTGACCGATGGTTACTGTTATTACGTTAATTATTACGTATTAATTACTATTATGTATTTTTCTAAAGATTTTGTTGGTGATCCTGCGGCTGTGCTCAATATCCCAGTACTGCCGAGCCGTTTTTAATATTTGCAAAATTAAGTAATAGGCCTACATTTTCTTATAGATGTACATCTATTTCTATGACAACCAGCGAAAATCTGTTTAAATAAATATCACAACTTCTTGATATATTGGTTGCTATGACCAATGATATATAGACCTCCCAGCATGTGTATATTACACAGCAGCTTGCCATTTTACTTCTAGTGTTGCATTTCTCCTATTGCAGGGGAGTGATATAAACACATAATCTTTTCCTTTCATTGTTGCTCTTTGTTGTACATAATAACACCCAGTGCATTGAAAGCTACCATTGCAGTTATCCTATTGCACTGCAGTGCCACTTGACTGATAATATTGCATTTCTCAACCATCAGTACCCTTTCTTTTTTCCAATATCACTTTGGTCATGGGCTGTATGACAGAGGAATTTCTAGTCCTAATAATTTGCCATCTAAATTCGATCAATGAAAATGCAAGTTTTCTGAGCATTAGAAACTGTTTTTTGCGTGCATGTGTGTGTGCGTGTGTGTGCCGGCGTGCGTGCATGTGTGTGTGTGTGTGTGTGTGTGCGTGTGCGTGTGCGTGTGCGTGTGCGTGTGCGTGTGCGTGTGTGTGCGAGCGTGTGTGTTCAAGAAGCTAGACCTACCCTACAGGGTGAAAATATTCATTGGTTATAAAAAAAATTTGCGATTTCGCGAACAGCAAATTCCGCAAATTATTAAATTTCGTGAATAATTAGTTCTAGTTTTAATTGCAAAGGAGAATAACTACTACATCAAATTGAAAACTAGCCGCTAGGCATAAATACTAATCGTAATTGAGTTCTAAAACATTTTTAAAATCATTGCCTGAGCTTTTAGCTAACACCATTGCCAATGCATCACATTTTTTTTACAAAATTATTCAAGGTTGTCACAAGATATGCAGAACGGCGTCATCGCAAAAATAATCGCTAGGCAGAAGTACTAAACGTAGCCGAGTTCAAAATTTCTTTAAAATCATTGCCGGTGCTTCGAGTTTTATTGCCATTGCATCAAACTTTACAAAATTGTTCAATGTTTTCATAAGTTATTCGGCAAGGCTTCGTCATCGCAAAAAATTCTCTCCTAGTCTTTTTACATTGAAATCAACTCCATCAATCTCTAATACCGAAGTTGAGAACGATCATGATTCTGATTTGAAAATTATGGTATGTATTTGATTTGCAGTGCAGTTACGTTTTTCCATAATTAACTGCATTAGTTAATTCTTTTGTTTTAAACTGATCGCTTTCATTAAATACTTCAGCTATTGTTTTTGAACTTCTGCACTATAGCACAATTTTGCACTTATTATTGTTTTCTGTTTTGTGTTTACTGCAGATTGAGAATGAAACAACTTACTCCGATTCCGAAAACTAGAGACAAGTAGTAATTCATCAAGGGAGGAATATTGGCAGAGAAGCAACCAGTCAACCTAGACCCCTTCATTGAAAACAACTCTTTGATATCGCGGCAACAATCACGATTATATTATATATTTTGTTTTGTGTATACATATATTATAATTTTTTACAAACTTAAGTGTAGAAATAAAATTTTTCAAATACAAGTCAAATTTTACAAATGATGAATGGAGTAAATATCAACAGTTTAGTCCATATGACGGTTGTCTAGCAATAAAATTAAACTGGTACTCTTGATAAGTGAATACTAGCCTGTAATGGTGCTCTCTGACAACTATTTTGGTAATAGCAGCTCTGTCACTGTCTTGGGTAGATGTTAAAAGCAACTCTCTCGCTACTACATGACTGGTAAGGAAGTTATCATCAGAACTCTCCTCGTGGCTTACTATTGCAAAGTTCTGCCGGTTGGCCAAAAATTAGTGCTTGTAAAGGCGTTTTTGTTCCTTTTTAAAACATATGTATTTTTCTCGTTAGCAGCTGCGGTCACTTCTAATTTCAAGACCTCCCTGAATGATTGGTGATCTTCTAAGAATGACATCTACCACCTTTTTAGTCATGGTGCCTCCGTTCATGATGAAAAATATCTCTCGCACTAAAACAAATAACGAAGCGGTAGGGATGGAAAAAAAATAAATATTGCATTTTACCGAAGAACCAAAGTAAAATTCAAATAATTTAGTAAATGGTTTTGAAAAACTCATTACTTACCACAAATCAATGGTTCATCCAAGGCCTCCAAATCGATGAATGTTTGTGAAAACCTCTGAGCGCAGCAAAATATTTATAGCTTAGCATGATCGACTTGTAGCTGCAAGCTCTGGTGTATATCGCGTTTCGGTGTATGCGCGCACAGAAACACGCAATTTGCGCATGCGTAGGAATAACTCTATTGCAAGACGCAATAGAGTTAACTCTACATAGGAAGTGACAGATTTTAGCCGCAGATAAATTAATCCGCGAATATGTATGAAATAGCAATTTTCGCGAAAAATCACTCCGCGAATACATTCATCCTATAGGGTATCTGAAATGAGTTTAAAGTTTATGCTATGCGTACGTGTGTCTTAAAGGCACGGAGGCCCTACGTACTTTGGAATGTTATATTCTATTACAGATCACAACCATTAAAGACACTAAATACTATAAAGTTTATGTAGGTAACTATGGTTACTAAGGGTAACATACTAATTTGTTTATAGTTTTTAATAGGTACAGAGCTTATATAAAATGTTGCTGGTTTTTTACCAGTGGATGTTTGCATATATATATTTATACATGATGGGGTTGGATTAGATATCACATATAGATTTGGGTGTATATATAAACATCATTAATGTATATCTAATGTGTGTTACACCAATGCTAGAGAACTGTAAGCTGAGCCTTGAGTGTGTGTGTGTGTGTGCGCGTGCGTGTGTGTGTTCAATAAGCTAAGCCTTTCTGAAATGGGTTTAAAGTTTATGTTATACGTACGTTTGTCTTGAAGGTAAAAAGTCTTTACGTACATTTGAATGTTACATTCTATTGAAGATCACAATGACTAAAGACACTAAATACTAAAAAGTTTGCGTAGGTAAATAGGGTTACTATAGGTTAAGTTACTTAATTTAGCTCTTCCTTGCTAATTATCTCACATCCAAACCCTTTCATAGTTGTTTCATTTTTTTAATTTATATGACCTGCACAAAATAATTTATTTGTGATAAAAAGTTTGTAAGTTAAAGTTGTTTGACAAAGTTTGAAAACTTTCACAATTGTTTTTATGTTTTCTCCTAATTGATTTCAACTACACAAAACACTACAAAAACAACTACGCAATCGATAATAGTGCTAAGATAAAAATGATTCATCTCACTGTTTTTGTTTGACTGAACAGAGAGAATGTTGCAGCTCTTCCCATAAATATTTGCCTGAGAAGTGACCTCGATTCCACAGATAATAATTGAGTCTTACACAACAAGATTTTTAACAGGGGCATCGTAACGTGTAGGGGTATTGCCAAAATAAATTGCGTGTAATTACGATATATCGAATATGATAACACCTTCAAAAATCAAAATTTTCTAACAAGAGAAAGAGTGTGCAAGTGTGATCGGAATACTAAAATAATAGCTATAGCGAGACAGTCAAAACAATGAAGAGACCCATGACCAATTTTCTCGCTACCTTATTTAACACTTTGTTCATTTGATGTCTATTTGACATGCACGAACAGCAGCACATTTTTGATCTTCTTGAGCGAAGTCAGCACTTATAGGAATACATGTTACATGTATAACACTAGTACTATTTGATTTCAGCAGTTACCTTGGAACTGAATAAAATAGGTAAGTCTATGGATATTTCTCATGATTTTCGGATCGACATAAATGAACGTTGGTCTACCAAGTGAATAGTATTAACATGGATCAATGCTGGTCACTGCTTTATCTATAAGATAAACTACATAATAATGAGTAGCCATCATGGGTATAATCCTTCCGAGTTTTGAATATGGTTATAATTTACCTCTTTCTATATATGCAGGATATTGTAAAACTGTCAACTTTCTTATAAACTAAAAAATAGTTTCTTTATTGCACTTGTTTATCTCGAACAATCACTCTTCTCTAGCATTGATGTAACACACATTCATTATATATTAATAATGTTTATATATATCAGGATATCAACTCACAATATATTAAACACGCTGTCCAAGTTCTTACAATTCTTACAATTCAATTCTTACAAAAACAATAATTGGTACCCAATTAACAACCAATGGGTTTAATTAGTACATAATTACACTCTATACATACAATTTAAGTCTTACTCGGTCTAGACAGATGGTTTTTAATTTTGTTGGCTGTAAGGAATTTTACTGCTTTCAATGAGCCCTTCTTTGCTCAAAGAACTAAAACAACATAGGGAATAAACTCACAACAAATTACATATATTTTTATAAAAAAATAACCCTTGCTCCTTTTGATAGACATCTATTAAACCTGGGAGGCAAATCTCCCAAGCCCCTAGGGTTCTCTCAAACTCAGGTTGAGAACCACTAGTATGGAGCAATTGTATTACATTCCACTTTTAAAAATCATAAATGTTCTTCTTAATTCTAAAGTCAGGCTGCTTCATGCAGCAGCAAGTCACAACAAAGTTCTATTGGATGTTAGAAAAGTTTCTGCTGTTTTTAAAATGATTTTTAAACACTCCTTCCATCAAATGTACACAACCATTCAGTGAGTAAGTATTAACTAGTTACAAAACAATCACAATTAATCACTGTTTTTGTTCATTTAAAACAGTGGTAACAAAGAAGCAGACTACCTCTTGTATAAAATAGATAATTTGTAATGCTAATTTGTTAATAAATACATATTAAGGTATATATTTATATATAATATATTACAAGTTTATTTATATTCCTGAATTTATAGACTTACTTTAATATATTATATTTAAAATCATATTATATGTTTACAATTAGTATTAAAATTATACTACATTATATATTTTTTTTAAATATAAAATTATTTTTATAGGTATAGTGTCATATATTTATATTGGTATATTACTAAAGAGATAAAATTATAAATGTTTATTTATATAGTAATGTATATATATGAATTTATTGAATCTTATTAAATTAAACAATTAAAATTTCATGAGATGATTGGACACTCAAACAGTCAAATTCTAATATTGGTGTGACACAAACAAATTGGTCTGTAACCATGTGTAACTGCACAGCGTTTCGATTTAATTTCACATTCATAATCTCATGCTCACGAGCAATTGTTATTAAAACTTCAGTGATAAGAAGTTAAAACTCAGTCAAATAGTTCAAAGTACAAACTAAAACTTAGCTTTAAGTGTGTGTTTAGTAGGTTAAATTACAATTAAATGAAATAAAATTTATGTTATACGTACGTCTATCATGAAAGTAAAGCTTCTTTTTGGGTACATTTTAATGTTACATCTTATTGTCGATCATTACCATGAAATACACTGAAAACAAAATTTCTGTAGGTAAGTATAGTTACTAAGGTTAACATACTAGTTTATCACTAACTTTGAATATGTACAACACTTAGGTAAAATTTAGACCATTTTGACCATGGGATGTTTGAATTATATAATAACAATAGTTTCTATATTCTTACATAGGATTCTTTCACCACGCCATGTGAACCTTAGAACAGGTCCAGTCGTATCCTGAGGGTACACTCTACATCTGTCTCAGAGGCAAGAACTCCCCATCATGTACTGCACACTATACATCAAGGGAAGTTCTTACCTGGACATTGGTAAGACCAGGTACATGGAAAACTCTGCTTTGAAAACAGAATGTTACTTTAACATCTCCTGCTTTTGCATGACCTTCTTTGGAAATATCTACCAAATCATCAAATATCTACATGATTTTTGGTTCTTTCCCGGGATCTACCAGAGCAGCTAGACACGGTCTAGCTAAGATAATTTAGTAACTTATATTGATTTAATCTAGATTAAAAGATTATAGCATGTCAGTTTTAAAATGAAGAATTGTTTACAAAACATACATAAGTAGTACATTGTAATGTTATAATTTTTTGCAGATGGTAACGACTAAATACACTCAAATTACCTAGATATAATAATGGTTTGCTATATTTATAGACTAACTTAAATCTCACTGCCCCAACTAACACTTTTGTTTATACTTGGTATCTACCCTTGCTACAAGAGATGTCTGTCTATGAATTTTTAGACACACAATGACAGCAGTACACTTTGGTTCTTCTTGAGTAAAATCAGCACTTACAGGAGTACATATTATATGTATAACATTGATATTATAGGATATCAGCAAATTCTGCACAGCTGAAACAAAAATGTGCCAGTCTATGAATATTTCTCATGGTTTTCTGTTCAACATAAATGAACTTTAGTCAACCAAGTGAATAGTATTAACATGGTTCAATGCTGGTCATTGTATTATCTATAAGATGAACCACATATTGATGAGTAGCCATCATGGGTATAATCCTTCCAAGTCCTGGATATGGTTATAGTTTATCTCTTTCTATACATGTAGGATAGTGTAGAACTGTCATCCTTCTCATAAACTAAAAAATAAATTTCTTCATTGCACTTGTTTATCTCGAACAATTACTCTTCTCTAGCATTGATGTAACACACATTCAATATATATTAATGATGTTTATATATACACCAAAATCTATATGCGATATCTAATCCAACCTCGGGTTACCTTAGTTTTGTGTTGCAGATACATTACTGTGTGAAACCTTACCTTTTGTGCTCATGATACCTTAGTTTTGTGTTGCAGATACCTTACTCTGTGGAACCTTACCTTTTGTGCTCATGATTTGTGCTTTTGTGCTTTAACAATTGTACTAAAATTATGAGTCGAACCATTGTACTGCGTGATCTCATTTTATAACCTTCAACTGTGGCTTTGGAGAAACAAGATACATGACCCTTATGGTAGTAAATAATAAATTAAACAGATAGAACATTCAAAATGAAATTTTAAATTGCAGTTAACTCCATTAGCAATTTTCAATATTTTTTCATTATTTGCAACTATTTTTATGTTCAAGGGAATGTGATTTCCTGGATGCTTCAATGTTGAAATCAATATAACTTGATCACTGTTAAAATGTTCAGCTCAAACCAAAGCACAAATACGACCTTCATAGTTACAAAGAGACCGACAGAATAAAAACAGGAGGCGCTGCAACTTAACGCAACAGTCAACATCAACTATTGCAACATTACTAGCTAGTAATACCATTCTACGCATACTTTTCCTTTTGAACATTTAAACCGTCATCAGGTCTTGTTCAGTTTAATCTTTAAACATATTGGCAGTTGGATTATCTCTAACATCAAAAAATCCCAAAACATTACAAAATACCAATACTTTATGATAAATTCTACTAGAAATGTTCAAAATACATATCAAATCTGACTCTTGTGTGTATGTGTGAGTGTGTGCGTGCGCGTATGTGTGTGTATGTGTGTGTGCTCTAGGAGCTAGACCTTTCTGAAATGGGTTTAAAGTTTATGTTATGCGTACGTTTGTCTGGACGGTAAGAATTCCCTATGTATATTGGAATGTTACACGCTAATGCAGATAATAACCAATAAAGACACTAAATACTATAAAATTTGTGTAAGTAACTATGGTTACTGAGGGTAACATACTAATTTGTTCTTAGTTTTTAATATGTACAGTGCTTACATAAAATGTTGCCGGCTATTATCATTAGATGTTTGCATATATATATTTATACATGACGAGGTTAGACTAGATATCGCATATAGATTTGGGTGTAAATATAAACATCATTAATATATATTGAATGTGTGTTACACCTATGCTAGAGAAGAGTAATTGTTCAAGATAAACAAGTGCAATGAAGAAATTGATATTTTAGTTTCCGATAAATTGACAGTTTTACAATATCCTGCATGTATATAAGGAGGTAAACTATAGCCATATCCAAGACTTGGAAGGATTATACCCATGATGGCTACTCATTAATATGTAGTTCATCTTATAGATAAAGCAGTGACCAGCACTGATCCATGTGAATACTAATCACTTGGCTGACTAAAGTTCACTTATATTGATCAGAAAATCATGAGAAAAATTCATAGACTTACACATTTTTGTTCGGTTACATGGTAACTGGTGAATTCATATAGTACCAGTGTCATACATGTAACATGTATTCCTCTAAGCGCTGACTTTGCTCAAAGAGAAACAAAATGTGCTGCTGTCATTGCATGTCTAATGATTCATAGACGAACATCTCTCGTAGCAAAAGTAAATACTAATTTTAAACAAAGTGTTAAATAAGGTTGCGAGCAAATTGGTCATGTGTGTTTTTGTCGTTTTGATTGTCTTGCTATAGCTATTATTTCAGTATTTTGATTACACTTTCCCACTTACATGTATTCTCCTGTTAGAAAATTTTGATTTAAGGCATTTTCATATTCGAAATACCGTAACTACATGCTAATTATTCTAACAATACGCCCACATGCTATAATGCCCCTGTTAAAGATGTTGTTGTGTAAGGTTCAATTATCATCTATGGAGTCAAGGTCAGTTCTTCTCACGCAGACATTTATGGGAAGAGCTTCGACATTCTCTCCGTTCTGTCAGACAAAAACAGTGTGATATATCATTTTTCCATCTGCACTAGTATTGATTGTGTAGTTGTTTTTGTAGTGTTTTGTGTAGTTGAAATAAGTTAGGAGAAAACATAAAAAACAACCGTAACTTTCAGACTTCATGTCACAAGAAAAAAATAATAATTTTGTATCATTAAGAAATTATTTTGTGGAGGTCAAATAAATTAAAAAAAATAAAACAGTTATGAGAGGGTTTAGATGTGAAATAATTAGCAAGTAATAGCTAAATTAAGTCTGGTTAGCTACAATTACAATAAAATATTAATTGGTAATGGTAAAATTGATACAAATTAAAAAAAAAAACAAAATAAAAGTCCTGAATATATTAAATTGTTATAAAGATTTTTACATAGTTGTAGGCGTGTATAAAAAAAAGTTACTGTTCCTCTAAAAGTTATCCATCAAGACTTTGAATACAACAATACTGGTAATAATAAAGTATTTGCATAGAAAATTGATTTGTATTTAACATATAAAAACATTTGCCTTCTTATTTTCAAACTACATACCATGAGAAAAGTGTTTTGGGTAGATGGAATATTTTAAAAGAAAATAAAAACAACTGTAAGGGTTTTTATTAATCGGTCATTTCACGGATTATTTTTTATTGTTACCCTTTAGCTATAAAAAACCTTTTTAAATTTTTATTAAGGTTTTTTTAACATTTAAAAAAACACTAAACTAAAGATTACCTTTTTTAATGTAATATTTCTTTCAGAATGCATTTTTTAGACCCCTGAAAGAAATATAGAAACAGGTATATTTCTATCCAAAGTTTTGACTAAAATTAAAATATAACCTTACAAGAGACTGGCGACACCACAGAAACTTATGTGGCTATATGAGGATTAATAAATAATGATTCATTTAACAAAGATACATCTATAGACATAATTACAGATCTGAAAATGTTCAGCGTGTTTCAGCTCTTATTTTTATATCTCATTCTTATTCTTCTAATACCATAACTTTTATAAATCTATTAATTCTCCATCTATTCTCAGTTACAGTTTATAAATGATTATAGTTAGAATCTAGGATATGCCGGTACCAACACTGGTCATTGTTTATTTTATAAGATTAGCTACATATTAATAGCCATCATGGAGGTAATCCTTCCATGTCCTGGTTGTTGCTATAGTCTATATTTTCATATCCACACGGGCTATTGTAGGACCGTCTGATTGGATAACAAGTTACTAAATATTTTCTTTTAAATCTCTCATTTTGCTTAAGTAGTTACAGTGTACTTTGTTCTGGCTGTGATCTAAGTCACTTTTCCTATACATGATATGTATCTATGTATTTTATATCTAACCTATTGATGAATATAAATTAATACATGTGTACTAACATAATAGCCATCTGGGTGCATACCCAAGCACACAATACCTGTTTTCATTGGGTTGAAACATAATAATGATTGCTGACACCAGGAAGCAGTCTTTAAAGTTACCTTTCAACTACATCAGTGATATCAATGAACATATTGTATTATTCATGCTCTAAATATCTGGTTGGTTAACTCAAAGTTCTTTAACAAGCCACACCTTTTAGCAACAACATAACACAATGATTCCAATTTATTGTTTGCCAAGCAACTTTCTTTCGGAAACAAGTTGTAATATTGTTACTCAAGGCTCACGTTTAACTTGAAAGCATTTTAAAACTGAGATTTTCTACAATATTTGGCTACAATTTATTTTTACATAGAGTAAAGAGTGTGAATAAATGCAATTAATCCATATATGGTATATAAAATGTTCAGGGTTCCTTCCGCTGACTAGTATTAATTGGCTTTAAAAGCAAGTGATAAGGGTAAAATATATAACAATTTATGCTTGTTTTTAATAGTCACCTGGAAGCTCTATAGTCTGCAGTGTTACTGTTCTGTTGTTTCACAACTATATTAGATTTTTATGTTTTGTTTATTATTACACCTGTGATATATAAAAAGTTTAATATATACTGTAGATACAATGATTCATCTCTCCTTACTATTACTCCTAATGAATTTTAACAACTTGTTATTATTTTAAACATCAGTAGGTATTAGTGAATCGAACCCATATAGTAAACTATTTGATAGAAGAACAAGAGTCTACATAATACCAGTTAGCTTTAAACTAACAAGGATATTGGTCAGACATTCTACTTACACGGTACAAGGTAAGTAACTTCTATGCATAAGTATATCAATAAAAATATATAAACTAGACACACGGATAAGGGTTGAAATACTTCCTAGAGCAATCATCTTATGTACAGACACAATGGGTTTATTAAATCTTGTAACACATACCGTCATTGCAGGAATATTTAATAGTAATAAATATACATTCAATATGGAGAGGATTAGTGATTAATAATTGGCTGTCATCAGGGAGTACATAAAAATCATGCATTACAATTCATATCGCTAATCTACTGGTTGCTATGGTAACATACACAGTGTGTTTGTATATATAAAGATAGCTGGAAGTTATGTCTGTGCACAGTCTTAGATTCACTCTAGATTTGATAACATGCAGTATTTTGCTCTCCTTATATTACTTTTTGTCGCCATCGGTTACACTGGTGCAAGTAAGAGATATTTACTGTATTACTCTTTTCCACTGATATTGTCTATCAATATTTTTCATATCAATATTTTACCTACTACATCTGTTGTTTAAGAACACATCCAGATTGTTTATACCTCACAGCTATTTCACCTAATATAACATGTAGTACAATATTTGAATTAGAAGTAAATACTGTATTCATGAGATTGTTAAACTGCTTTAGCGAATCCATTTGGTCCGTTTAATGGAGACTTGAGACGTTGTCCATTTGCTCAAGATTGCGATATCACACTCTGTCCATTTGGGGCTCAGACAGATAGATTTGGTTGTCCTTTTCAAGGGTGCCCATGCACACAAAACCCTAGTGAGTACACAGTAGTGTATTTGCTTTACTCATTTTGGTTTTGTATATTATATGCATATTCTGGCTTTTGCTTCATTTGATAATAACTTATAAAATAAACATTAAATGAGGCATAATGTTCAATTTGGTAGTAAAATTAACTGGGTGAAATTTTACTAAATCGTTACATACACCTTAGTTATATAATCAATAACTTATTAATCAATTTTAGCGAATCAAGTTGGTTCGTTTAATGGAGACTTGAGACGTTGCCCATTTGCTCAAGATTGTGATATTACACGCTGTCCATTTGGAACACAGACAGATAGATTCGGTTGTCCTCTTCAAGGTTGCCCGTGTGGACCTGGTTTTAGTGAGTACAGCTTTACATTGTGTTTATTCTAATATTATATACTATACTCAAACTTTTACAAAATTTTATGAATAAAATTTTTTTTATGTTATTTTACAATATTGCAACAGATTTTTATTTTATACATAGCTTTGCAAATGATTTAGGCTGACATTAATTAGCATCTTCAATGGACATTTACAAGCTTTTCCAGACCTGTCATTCTTTTGCTACTCATTGATCTTTTATACGACTCCCCTAAACCTTTCGTGTTTTTGTTACCTTCTGATATTTTTACAGCTCCACCAGACTTGTCATGCGTTTGTGTAACAGCTCCATGTAACTGCCCTGTAAGCTGTCCGAGATTATCCTGTCCTGTAAACTGTGCGGCAGGAAATGGTTGGGTGATCGGTCCTGATGGTTGCAACACGTGTCAGTGCAGACCTGGTGAGCTATTGATGTATTATAACTTTAAGACAATAATGAAGTTTATTATCCATCGACACATCGAGTGGATTTGGTGTGTATGTATTATCTTGTTTTAGATCACATGGTATAATACAGAGTTCCATGTATTTTGTAGATTTTCCAATCAGCTCTTAAATTTTCACTACATTTCTTCTATAATGATCATATTTATTTACTGTAAATCTTCTACACAGTTCATATGTGTTTACCGTATATATTCTACACATATCATATATCACGCCTTGAAGGTTGCGCTTGTTGAAAAAGCGATGACCACAGGAGATTTCAGACCTAATTGAACATTTAATTTTTAGGACCACTCTCTATCTGCCCTGCATTAGCATGTCCCGCAAACCTACGTTGTCCAAATGGGTTTACAGCGGATGTAAGTGGATGTCCTACCTGCCAATGTAGTGAGTATACTGTTTTAGCTGCGGTAGTAATGAACAACTCTTCACTTACAGTTAAGAATATAATAATCACAGAAATCTATCCATTCTCTTAGCAGTAACATAAACTTCAGAACGAATAACTATGGTTACAGACAAATAAACATCACTAAACTTATTCGAATTCACTGTTAGATGACACTCTCTTCAAGTGTTTTATGTCTGTTATTTTAGGACCATCTCCTGTCTGCCCAGCTCTGGTGTGTCCGGTAAACCTTCAATGTTCCAACGGTTTTGCACTTGACCAAACTGGATGTCCAACTTGCCAATGCAGTGAGTATGCTCCTATCATATAGAGTTATCTTGCTAATAAATAATACCTAAATATAGTCGATTCTTGTTACTCAATTTCATCTACAAAGTGTGAGTTCTGATCTTATTCGAACCTTAAACATTGTACTGTTTAAATCATACTTACTTTGCTAACATATTTTGCCCAAATATATTGTTATTCTCTCATAATCATTAAAACTTACCTGTTCCATTTAAATAGAAACTAGCTCTTTTATTAAGAAGTGATACACTCTCATAGCAAACACTCCTAATTTTTAAAGGCATAAGAAGTGTACAGACTATTATAAACCCAATATAATTTTAGTTTCATAGCCTTTGGTCCTATCTTACAACATTATATAATCTGTTATTAATGAAATTAACTGAGTCTACCGAATCTTTTTTATTGTCATCATGTCAGTCAGGACTAATTTTATTGAGTCATTTTGATTCATAACGTAGAGTACTGTCAAGAAAGTAGTACAGAATACCATGTTGTCTATATACAACATATAAATGTACAATTTGGGGTTTTGTTTAAATGCACTGTTAATTTCTTATGTTTTATGCACTGACTGCAGATCCAACTGCCTGTCCTTTGGTGAGATGTACTGGTCCATGTCCTCTTGGTTTCCTCAGTGACCTAAATGGCTGCCAAAACTGCACTTGCAGTGAGTGTCTGTTTGATTTTTTTATAGACTTGATTGTTATTCATAGACTGTTGTTATGCGCCATTAGATGTCAAGGAACAGTTTAGGCAACAAATTACAAGAGAAGACAAATCTCACTATACTAATGTATGATATACAGACTCTTAAATCTTGTTGATCTTATGCATTACCAACAATGTAGTCATAAGTTGTCCGCTAAATGTTTACCAATCTTTGTTTTAGTTCAAGGAACCAATCAGTGGAATGCTTGGGGACCATGGTCTAGCTGTTTTGGTACATGCGGGACCAGAACCAGAAACTGTGTAGGTAATGGATGTCTTGGCACAGATTTTCAAAGAAGGACATGTACAAACAGGAGATGTTAAGGTAATAGTCTCTATTCTGAGCAAATTTTTGATAAAAAAACACTAATTTCTGTGATAAATTTTGGGTAAATTAAAATCATAATATATTATATCAGAAATCAGCTATATTTTTTATTAATGTTTAATTGTTGAGTCACCGCCATGAAAAGGACTTACGCTGTGATACTGAACATTTTTGTGTTTATGAGTTTGAACACATCTATATATATATATTTCAGGTTTCAGAGCTAAACTAATATTCTCTCATTTTTATTATATCAAACGATGAACAAGTTAGATTTAGATTTATTATTATTTTGCTGTCTATTGCCATATTCAAACAGACTGTCACTCTGCATCATTAATCTATGTTCGCTTTTGGTGTGCTTATTTAAAGCAACTGGTCAAGCTATCATAATTTTATCTAGCCTGTGGAACAAATGTTACATGTATTTAACTTGAACACAGAAATTTTAATTTAAGACAGAAGCGTAGCCAATAGAAGAAGTTTTTATAATTTTTGGCATTAGTTTTCTAAACAGACATGCTCAAGAAAGTTGCATTATGCTGTGGTTTAATTTTGCAGGTTCGCAAAGCTTTACTTCTGCAGAGTTGCCTTACAATGAAGATTCAAGCCTAAAGGCTTCATCATTAGTGTGGAACTCTCAACATGCTATGAACTGTTTTGTGCAGTTTCAATAATTTCTATGCTTTCTTTATTCATATACAAGAGATGGCCATTGATATGTTCGAAATAAACAGACATATGCTGCAGTTTGCAGGCTTTATTAATTCTTTGTTAACTGATGCTGATTGCATGTTGTTAGTTGTTTTCTCCTGTTTTTGACAATACAACACCAGGTCTTCAAAGTCAGCAGTTTTTATTTATATAATAAATTTGTTACCTTACACGCATTAAACTACACATAAAGTTGATCAACCAGTAGATCTACCAACCTGAACGGGGAGCCAAAGATACTAGCTGCAAAACTAATACTGTACTTCCTTGAGCTCTAAACATATTTATTAAAAGTTACATAGAAAACAACAAGTGGTCTTATTATAGCTGGTCAAATGAGCTGAAATTGAAAAAAAAACTTCTAATGCTAAGAAAACTTACATACTCATTGATTGAACTTAGAAGGCAAAATATTAGGATAACAAGCCTTTGATTTTAGGCGGCTTTCAAGTTTATTGAGTGAGATATTCACATGTATTCATTCATTCAATTACTCTGTGTCAATAATTTTGATCATGTCAGATGTTTACTTATATTAATTCCATGTTTTTGCGTGCTAAAGTTTAGATTTCAACAGATAAATTGGAAACTGAATAATTGAACAAGCCTTTTTAAAGAGATTGCCCTCAATTCTTACAAAAGCAATAATTGGTACCCAATTAACAACCAATGGGTTTAACTAGTACATATACTCTATACATACATTTTAAGTTGTACTCGGTCTAGACGGATGGTTTTTAATCTTGTTGGCTATAATGAATCTTACCGCTTTCACCGAGTCATTCTTTGTTCAATGAACTAAACAAATACAATGAATGAACTCACAACAAATTGCATATATTTTCATAAAAACTTAGCCCTTGATAGTTTCCGTTTTTTTTAGAGATGTCCATTAAACACAGGAGAATAATCTTCCAAGCCCCTAGGGTTCTCTCAAACTCAGGTTGAGAACCCATAGTATGGAGCAATAGTATTACATTCCACTTTTTAAAATCATATAGGTTTTTTTTAATTCTAAAGTCAGGCTGCTTCATGCAGCAGCAAGTCACATTAGAATTCTATTGGATGTTAGAAAAGTTTCTGCTGTTTTTAAAATGCTTTTTAAACACTCCTTCCATCAAATGTACATAGCCACTAAGTGAGTAAGCCATTACTAGTTACAAAACAATCACAATTAATCGCTGCTTTTGTTCATATAAAACAGTGGTAACAAGACGCAGACAACTTCTTGTATAAAATAGAGTTTTTGTAGCGCTAATTTAATAATAATTATATACTAGAAATTCCACCGTCATACAGCCCACGACCAAAGTAGTAATGGAAAAAAGAAAGGGTACTGTTAGTTGTCGAAAAAGTAGTTATCAGCAGGAATTGACAGAGTATAATGTAAATGAGACTTGTTTGAGATGATATAAAATAAATTTGAGGGAGCGCGACTCTAAAAAGGCGCAACAGAAATAACAGAAATGTAACAGAAATAAATATTAATAAAATAAATAATTAACTATCTAAAACTTATGTTTTACAATAATAAAATAAATATTATTTCAAGCTGTAGACCTAAACTAATGTACGTAATTTAAATAACAACAGCAATAATGATATATGTTTATTATATTTCTTATTATATTGAAATGCAATATTAAAAGTAAATGGCAAGCTGCCGTGTAATATACAATTTGAAAGTTGTTTGTTGGTTAAAATAAATATTAATTCAAACTGTAGACCTAAATTACTGTAAGTAATTAAACTAACAACAGCAATAATCAAATATGTTTATTATATATCTGAAATGCAATGTTAAAAGTAAAATATATTGTAATATACAGTTTGAAAGTTGGTTGTGTTGAATGTAGAACGGTTTTGACAGCGATATGTAACAGAAATAAATATTAATAAACTAAATATTTAACTATCTCAAACTTATGTTTTACAATAATAAAATAAAAATTAATTCAAGCCGGAGACCTAACCTACTGTACGTAATTTAACTAACAACAATGCCAACAATAAAGAAATATGTTTATTATATCTCTGAAATGCAATATTAAACGTTAAACGGCAAACTGATGTGCAATATACAGTTTGAAAGTTGGTTGTGTTGTGATGAATGTAGAATGATTTTGACAGCGATATGTAACAAAGAGCAAGCGTTGGCATTTATGCGTCTGGAAGTTTTATGCAAACTGGAGTGAAATAAAGAAATATTCTTGTCATAAAAGGGCGTTGTAGTAACGCCCTACCTTGTAGATAAGATGTAAAGAAATCTGGCTGATGTTCTAGATAATTTGAAAAACCTTCGGTAATTGGACAAAAACGTAGGCTGATAAACTGTGTACCACATTTTCGTACCTGTAAATCGGTCTACGCCTCAAACAGTAGACAAACGGTACACAGTAAACACTTCTACTATCTGTCGCACGGCTTTATTAGCGTTTCGTAGGTCGGTCGAAACTATTAATAAACCAAGGTGTTCAAGCGTTTTGTGGCGATTTGTGGCAAAACTTTATCGTTCTATTCTCTGTCGCTCGGCGTTTCAATTTCCGGTCTTAACTAAGCTTTTCAAGCGTTTTGTGACGATTTTCGTCATAATAAATCTGTCTATTTATGTATAATCCGATTAGATGGGTTAGTTTTAGGAATTTGCGTCAACCTTTCAAAGGCTTGGTAACATATTTAAATAGGTTTGTCTGCGTTTTGTATCATTATTATACTTAAACGACTTTACTGAAAATAGTTAAATTTGTTGATAGGATTTCGTTGCAAGGGTTTGGTGACGGCCGCTAATGGATAATTTTTCGGGAGTTGTGTGCACATGTTCATTTATCATAATTCTCCCAATCAATCGTTTCACTCTTGTTTGGTCGTGGGATTAAGGTATATATTTATATAATAAGTTACAAGTTTATTTATATTCCTTTAATTCTTAGACTCCCTCTAATATATTATATTTAGATACATATTATATATTTACAATTAGTATTATAATTATCCTAAATTATATCTTTTTTATAAAAAATATAAAAAATCTTTCCTAAGTGTGTCATAATAATGTCATATATTTATATTGGTATTTTACTATAGAGATAAAATTATTGATGTTTATTTATATATAAATATAAATATGAATTTATTCAATCATATTAAATTAAACAATTGAAATTTCATGAGATGATTGGGCACTCGATGAGTCAGACACTAATATTGGTGTGACACAAACAAGTTGGTCTGTAACCATGTGTAACTGCACGACATTTCAAATTTATTTCATATTCATAATCCCGTGCGCATGAGCGATTGTTATTCCAGTTTGATGAATTGCGAGGGGACATGTTCCTTGTTTGCCACCTCTTGTATAATCCACAACCAGTTTATGCACCCATACACAAAAATCACATTCATTTTTTTAAAAGTTGACTATTTCTGATTTTCGTATAGATGAAATAATAACTTGACACTAGAAAATTTTGCCGAAACTGTTTTCACAATGGCTAAGAAAACACATGACTGATTTTTTTCAGCTCAGCAATTTTCGTGTGTAAAACTCAATCATCCCTTTTAAAACAACTAGTAAAGTTGAATTTGCACTTTCCTTAAACAAAAGGTCAGACAACTTTTCATGAATTGCTAATAAAAATCCACTTTAATACGGAAACAGCATCGTTCTAGATTTTTTGCTGAATTAGGTTATACAATTTTTTATCCAGCCTGCCAACAGTTAAAGCGAAGGTGAAGACCGAAACTGATCAGTTATAAAACTTTAGTGATAAGAAGTTAAAACTCAGTCAACTAGTTCAAAGTACAAACTAAAACTTTGCTTTTTGTGCGTGTTTATTGAGCTAAACTAAAGTTAAATGAAATAAATTTTATGTTATATGTATGTCTGTCTTGAAAGTAAAGTTTCTCTTTGGGTATACTTTAATGTTACATCTTATTGTCGATCATTACCGCTAAATATACTAAAAACAAAACTTCTGTAGGTAAGTATAGTTACTAAGGTTAACATACTAGTTTGTAACTAGCTTGGAATATGTGCAACACTTATATAAAAATCAGACCATTTTGACCATGGGATGTTTGCATTATATAATAACAATAGTTTCTATATTCTTACAATTTTTTTCACCATGCCATGTACACTTTAGAACAGGTCCAGTCGTATACTGAAGGTACGCTCTACGTCTGTCTCAAAGGCAAGGACTCCCCATCATGTACTGCACACAATGCATCGAGGGAAGTTCTTACCTGGTCATTGGTAAAATCAAGTACATGGACCACTCTGCCTTGAAAGCAGGATAGTACTTTAACATCTCCTGTTTCTGCAGGACTTTCTTTGGAAATATCTACCAAAACATCAAATATCTACATGATTTTTGGTTCTTTCCCGCATCTGCCAGAGCAGCTAGACACGGTCTAGCTAAGATAATTTTGTAACTTATATTGATTTAATCTAGATTAAAAGTTTATGGCATGTCTGTTTCGAAGGTAACAACTTTCACAGAATGAACTGCAAGTAGTTCATTGTAATGTTATAATTTTTGCAGATGATAACGACTAAATACACTCAAGTTACTTAGATATAACAATGGTACACTATGACACAATGACAGCAGTACATATTGGTTCTTCTTGAGAAAAATCGGCACTTACAAGAGTACGTGTTATATGTAAACTATTGATATTGTAGGAAACCAGCAAATGCTGGATAGCTGAATAAAAATGTTCCATTCTATAAATATTTCTCATGATTTGCTGATCAATATAAATGAACTTTGGTCAACCACGTGAATAGTATTAACATGGACCAGTGCTGGTCATTGTCTTTTCTATAAGATTACCTACATATTGATGAGTAGCCATCATAGGTATAATCCTTCCAAGTCCTGGATATGGTTATAGTTTACCTTTTTTATATACAAACAGGATATTGTAAAACTGTCAATTCTCTCATAAATTAACAAATAAAATTCTTCATTGCATTTGTTCATCTCGAACAATTACTCTTCTCTAGCATTGATGTAACACACATTTGATATATATTAATAATGTTTGTATATACACCCAAATCGATATGTGGTATCTAATCCAACCCCGTCATATATAAATATATATATGCAAACATCCACTGGTAAAAACCGGCAACATTTTATATAAGCACTGTACATATTGAAAATTAAAAACAAATTATTATGTTACCCTCAGTAACCATAGTTACCTATACAAACTTTATAGTATTTAGTATTCAAGATAAACAAAAGCAATGAAGAAATTTATATTTTAGTTAATAAAAAGGATGACAGTTTTACAATATCCTACATGTATTGAAAGAGGTAAACTATTGCCATACCCAGAACTCGGAAGGATTATATCCATGATGGCTACTCATTATTATTTAGTTAATCTTATAGATAAGACAATGACCAGCATTGATCCATGTTAATACTATTTACTTGGTAGACCAAAGTTCATTTACATTGGTAAGAAAATCATGAGAAATATCCATAGACTTACCTATTTTATTCAGTTACAAGGTAACTGCTGAAATCATATAATACCAGTGTTATATGTGTAACAGGTATTCCTCTAAGTGCTTACTTTGCTCTAAGAGAACCAAAATGTGCTGCTGTCATCGCATGTCTAATGATTCATAGACAGACGCCTCTTGTAGCAACAGTAAATACTAACTTTAAACAAAGTGTTAAACAAGGTAGCGAGAAAATTGGTCATGTGTGTCTTTGTCGTTTTGATTGTCTCACTATAGCTATGACTTTAGTATTTTGATCACACTTCCACACTCTTTCTCTTGTTAGAAACTTTTGATTTAAGGAGTTATCATATTCGATATACTGTATCTACATGCTAATTATTTTAACAATACGCCCACACGTTACGATGCCCCTGTTAAAAATAGTGTTGTGTACAGTTCAATTATTATCTATGGAGTCAAGGTCAATTCTTCTTATTCAGACATTTATGGGAAGAGCTTCGACAGTCTCTCCGTTCAGTCAGACAAAAACAGTGTGATATATCATTTTTACATTTGCACTATTATCGATTGTGTAGTTGTTTTTGTAGTGTTTTGTGTAGTTGAAATAAATTAAGTGGAAACATAAACACAACTGTGAAGGTTTTCAACTTTGACCAAACAGCTGTAATTCTCAAACTTCATATCGTAAATAAATTATTTCATGCAGGTCAAATAAATTAAAAAAATAAAACAGTTATGAAAAGGTTTAGATGTGAAATAATTAGCAAGTAATAGCTAAACTAAGTCTGCTTAGCTATAATTACAATAGAATAGTTATTGTTAATGATAAAATAATTAAAAATTGAAAAAAAAAACAAAATAAAAGTCGCGAATATGCTAAATTAACAATAAAATATCTTACGTAGTGGTGGGCGTGTATAAAAAAAGGTTACTGTTCCACTAGAAGCTTTCCATCAAGACTTTGAATACGACAAAACTGGTAATAATAAGGTCTTTGCATCTAAAGTTGCTTTGTAATTAACATACAACAACATTCGCCTTCTCATTTTCAGACTACATACCATGAGAAAAGTGTTATGGGTAGATTGAAGACTTTTAAAAAAAAACAACTGTAAGGGTTTTTATTAATAGGCCATTTCACGAATTATTTCTTTATTGTTACCCTTTAGCTATACGATACCGTTTTAATTTTTTATTAAGGTTTTTTAAACATTCAAAAACACTAAATTAAAGATTACCGTTTAGTCGTGTAATATTTGTTTCAGAATGCAGTTGTTAGATCTCTGAAAGAAATATAGAAACAGGTATATTTTTACGCAAAGTTTTGACTAGAATTAAACTGTAACTTACAAAAAACTGGCGACATCACAGAAAATTATGTGGCTATATGAGGATTAATAAATAATGATTCATTTACCAAAAATACATCTATAGACATAAATACAGATCTGCAAATGTTCAGCGTGTTTCAGCTCGTATTTTTATATCTCAATCTTATTCTTCTAATACCATAACTTTTATAAATCTAATAATTCTCCATCTTTTCTCAGTTACAGTTTATAAATGATTATAGTTAGAATCTAGGATATGCCGGTATCAACACTGGTCATTGTTCATTTTATAAGATTAACTACATATTAATAGCCATCATGGATGTAATCCTTCCATGTCCGGATTATTGCTATAGTCTATATTTTCATATCCACACGGGATATTGTAGGACCGTCTCATTGGATGCCAAAATACTAAATATTCTCCCTTTAAATCTCTCATTTTACTTAAGGAGTTACTTTGTTCTGGCTGTGATCTAATTACTTTTCCTGTAAATGATATGTAGCTATGTATTTTATATCTAACCTTTTGATGAATATAACTTAATTGATGTGTACTAACATAATAGCCATCTGGGTGCATACCCAAGCACACAATACCTGTTTTCATTAGGTCGAAACTTAATAATGTTGGCTGACACCAGAAAGCTGTCTTTAAAGTTACCTTTCAACTACATCAGTGTACATCAGGGATATAAATGTACATATTGTATTATTCATGCCCTAGATTTCTGGTTGGTTAACTCGCATTTCTTTAACAAGCCACCATTTTTAGCAACAACATAACACAATGTTTCGAATTTATTGTTTGTCAAGCAACTTTTTTTTGGAAACAAATTTTTATATTGTTGGTCCATGCTCACATTAAACTTAAAAGCATTTTAAAACTGAGATTTTCTACAATATTTGGCTACAACCAATTCTTACTTAGATAAAAGAGTGTGAATAAATGCAATTAATACATAAATATATAAAATGTTCAGGGTTACTTTCACCGACTAGTATTAATGGGCTTTTAAAGCAAGTGATAAGAGTAAAATATATACCATTTTATGCTGGTTGTTAATAGTCACCTGGAAGCTCTATAGTCTGCAGTGTTACTGCTCTGCTGTTTCACATCTATATTAGATTTTCATGTTGTGTTTACTATCACACCTGTAATATATAAAAAAAGTTGATTATATACTGTAGATAAAATGATTCATCTCTCCTAAATATTAATCCTGATGAATTGTACTAACATGTTATTATTTTAAACATCAGTAAGTATTAGTGAATCGAACTCGGATAGTAAACTATTCGAGAGATGAACAAAAGTTTACATAATATTAGTTTGCTTTAAACTAACAAGGATACTGGTCAGATATTCTACCTATATGGTACAAGGTAAGTAACTTCTATGCATAAGAATATCAATAAAAATATATATAAACTAGACACGCGGATAAGGGTTGAAATACTTCCTAGGGCAATCATCTTATATACAGACACAATGGGTTTATTAAATCTTGTAACGCATACAATCAAGGCAGGAATATTTAATAGTAATAAATATACATTCAATATAGAGAGGATTAGTGATTAATAATTGGCTGTCATCAGGGAGTACGTGAAAATCATGCATTACAATCCATATTGCTAATCTACTGGTTGCTATGGTAACACACGCAGTGTGTTTGTATATATAAAAGCAGCTGAAAGTTATGTCTGTACACAGTCTTAGATTCGCTCTATAGTTGATAACATGCATTATTTTGTTCTCCTCATATTACTTGTTGTCTCCATCGGTTACAGTGGCGCAAGTAAGATATATTTACTGTATTACTCTTTTCCACTGATATTGTCTATCAATATTTTTCATATCAATATTTTACCTACTACATCTGTTGTTTAAGAACACATTCAGATTGTTATTACCTCACAGCTATTTCACCTAATATAACATGTAGTACAATATTTGAATTAGAAGTAAATACTGTATTCATGAGATTGTTAAACTGTTTTAGCGAATCCATTTGGTCCGTTTAATGGAGACTTGAGACGTTGTCCATTTACTCAAGATTGCGATATCACACTCTGTCCGTTTGGGGCTCAAACAGATAGATTTGGTTGTCCTTTTCAAGGGTGCCCATGCACACAAAACCCTAGTGAGTACACAGTGGTTTATTTGCTTTACTCATTTTGGTTTTTGTATATTATATGCATATTCTGGCTTTTGCTTTGTTTGATAATTACTTTTAAAATAAACATTAAATGAGGCATAATGTTCAATTTGGTAGTAAAATTAACTGGGTGAAATTTTACTAAATCATTACATACACCTTAGTTATATAATCAATAACTTATTAATCAATTTTAGCGAATCAAGTTGGTTCGTTTAATGGAGACTTGAGACGTTGCCCATTCGCTCAAGATTGTGATATTACACGCTGTCCATTTGGAACACAGACAGATAGATTCGGTTGTCCTCTTCAAGGATGCCCGTGTGGACCTGGTTTTAGTGAGTACAGCTTTACATTGTGTTTACTCTAATATTATATACTATGTTCAAACTTTTATAAAATTTTATGAATAAAATTTTTGTTATGTTATTTTACAAAGTTGCAACAACTTTTTATTTTATACATAGCTTTGCAAATGATTTAGACTGACATTAACTAGCATCTTCAATGGACATTTACAAGCTTTTCCAGACCTGTCATACTTTTGCTACTCATTGATCTTTTTTACGGCTTCCCTAAATCTTTCTCGTTTTTGTTACCTTCTGATATTTTTACAGCTCCACCAGACCTGTCATGCGTTTGTGTAACAGCTCCATGTAACTGCCCTGTAAGCTGTCCGAGATTATCCTGTCCTGTAAACTGTGCGGCAGGGAATGGTTGGGTGATCGGTCCTGATGGTTGCAACACGTGTCAGTGCAGACCTGGTGAGCTATTCACGTATTATAACGTTAAGACAATAATGAAGTTTATTATCCATCTACATCGAGTGGATTTGGTGTGTATGTATTATACTGTTTTTAGATCACAGAGTATAATACAGAGTTCCATGTCTTTTGTAGATTTTAGTGATAGTGATCATATACATTTACTGTAAATCTTTTGCGCAGTTCATATGTATTTACCGTATATATTCTACATATATCATATATCACGCTTCAAAAGTTAAGCTTGTTGAAAAAGTGATGACCACAGGAAATTTTAGACCTAATTAAACATTTAAATTTCAGGACCACTCTCTATCTGCCCAGCATTAGCATGTCCCGCAAACCTTCGTTGTCCAAATGGGTTTACAGCGGATGTAAATGGATGTCCTACCTGCCAATGTAGTGAGTATACTGTTTTAGCTGCGGTAGTAATGAACAACTTTTCACTTACAATTAAGAATATAATAATCACAGAAATTCTATCCATTCTCTTAGCAGTAACATAACCTGCAGAACGAGTAACCATGGTTACAGACAAACAAACATCACTAAACTTATTCAAATTCCCTGTTAGATGACACTCTCTTCAAGTGTTTTATGTCCGTTATTTTAGGACCATCTCCTGTCTGCCCAGTTCTGGTGTGTCCAGTAAACGTTCAATGTTCCAACGGTTTTGCACTTGACCAAACTGGATGTCCAACTTGCCAATGCAGTGAGTATGCTCCTATCATAGAGTTATCTTGCTAATAAATAATACCTAAATGTAGCCAATTCTTATTACTCAATTTCATTTATAAAGTGGGAGTTTTGATCTTATTCGAATCTTAAACATTGTATTGTTTAAATCCTACTTACTTTGCTAACATATATTGTACGAAGACTGTCATTTTCAAATTTACTCTAAACTAAATAAGTTCAATAACATTTTTGTCATCATATTATTGTTCTTAATATTTTTATTCTCTCATCATTATTAAAACTCACCTGTTTCATCAAAGTAAAGAAGAAGTATTGTATTATTAAGAAGTGATCTACTTTCATAGCAAACACTCCTAATTTTTATAAGCATATAAAGTTTACAGACTATAAACCTAATATAATTTTAGTTTCATGGCCTGTGGTCCTTATTTACAACATTATATAATCTGTTATTAGTAAAATTAACTGAGTCTACCGAATGTCTCTTATTGTCATCATGTCAGTCACGACTAATTTTATTGAGTTAATTTGATTAATAACGTAGAGTATTGTCTTCTCTTGACATCTTAATGTTTTTAATACAGAATATCATTTTGTCTATATACAATATGTAAATGTACATTTGGAGGTGTTTTCTAAATGGGCTGTTATTTTCTTATGTTTTATGCACTGATTGCAGACCCAACTGCCTGTCCTTTGGTGAGATGTACTGGTCCATGCCCTCTTGGTTTCCACAGTGACCTAAATGGCTGCCAAACCTGCACTTGCAGTGAGTGTCTATTAGATCTTTTCATAGACTTTATATAAGACTGTTGTTATGTGCCATTACATGTCAAGGAACAGTTTAGGGGACAAAGTATGAGAGAAGACAAATCTTACTATACTGTATGATATACAGACTCTTAAATCTTGTTGATCTTATGTATTACCAACAATGTAGTCATAAGTTGTCCGCTAAATGTTTACCAATCTTTGTTTTAGTTCAAGGAATCAATCAGTGGAACGCTTGGGGACCATGGTCTAGCTGTTTTGGTACATGCGGGACCAGAACCAGAAACTGTGTAGGTAATGGCTGTCTTGGTACAGATTTTCAAAGAAGGACATGCAGAAACAGGAGATGTTAAGGTAATATTCTCTATTCTGAGGAAATTTTTGAGAAAAAAAACAAATTTTTGTGGTAATTTTTGGGTACATTAACATCATAATATAATACCCTAGGACACTTATATTTTGCTAGTATTTAGTTTCGTGAGTAGCTCGCAGACTAAAATTTCGGAGCAACTTAATTTCGCAGCTCTGATGAGTGCGAAAATATAGTGATGTAAAAATAAATGCAGTGGAACAAACATAATTAGATTCCTCAGGTTCAGTTCACCGATAAAAAAAAATTTCAATTTGCGACTAGTTTGTAATTGTGAACCGCAGGTAGAATGGTGTGGGCAAGGTCGATAATGCAATTTGATCGCTTGCTGCCATTTGTTTCTTGGACTATCAACAGGCCCGTTTTCACTGGGGCAGCTAGCTGGCCGGCTGAGCCGCCCCAACTTTTTGGGAATTTTTTATGGTAAGTGTAGTCCAACTCGGATAACTCGCCCTCAGATAAAATGTAACATTCCATCTCAAACACAAGGTCAACTCAAACGGATTTGTTTGGTCAGTTCCAACGCAATGATAAATTCCTTCAGATAACTCGACCTCAACATCATTTATTCGAAAAGTTATTTGCCCAACGGCCATGGACGCGGTTTTTATCGCTGTGGAATATCACTTCATTCCAAGCCATAGAGACAAATATCAACTTCTAGTAGTTCTTAGGCATCATTATTATCATCATCAGAAGCAAAATATTTTTGTTAACGACTTTTATATAGGTTTGCAGAAGATTAAGTTTTATCAAACACCCGCTCGGCCATATCCCATCGAAAACGTAAAAGCCTCCGAATGAACTTAAAATAAAATCCGCAAAATTGATCTTTGTTAAAACGCTCAAAAGAAAAAGATGTCTTTTTCTGAGCATTTTAACTGCGGTCATGTTTTGCCTATTTTAATTTAAAAACGTCTCGTTAGTCACATCACTTAAAACAAAACAAATCTCAAAAAATTACAAGCTATTGAAGAGGTGTCACTGGTTAATCCAAACCTTTCCAGAGCCATGCTGCTTGTGTAGTACTGCCAGTGTCAGTGCATGTGTCTTATTTTCTTTCAACACGGTGCTCACTGCATTGATTGATGTCCCCAGCAAACGATAATCTACTAATTCGTGTGCATTGACATCAAATTCCTATCATTATAAATCATTCTTAATGGGAAAATAATCATAATTAATTGCAAAATAATAACGTAATAAATTTTGATAGTCAAATTACTTTGTTGGTTTATATTTTAACGATGCTATAGTGGTCGTTAAAAACGTTAAAATAAATGTCGTTATAAAATTCCATTCTACAGTATCAATGAACAAAGCTATTTAGTTTCGCTTTTTCGCTCGTTTGTTATGATAGTTTAGTTTCGCACATGAAACTTTCGCGAGAGGATGACACCGCGAAAACGCGAAAGTTAGATGCTGCAAATACATAAGTGTCCTAGGGTATATCAGAAGTCAGCTATATCTTCTTTTAATTGTCGAGTCACCGCCATGAAAAATACTTACGCTGTGTTACTGAACATTCTTGTGTTTATGATTTTGAACACATCTATATATATTTCAAATTTCTAAGCCAACATTCTCTTATTTTGATCATATCAAATGATGAACAAGTTAGACTAAGATTAATTATTATTTTGTTGCCGATTGCCATATTCAAAGAGACTGTCACTCTGCATCATTAATCTCTGTTCGCTTTTGGTGTGCTTAGTTAAAGCAACTTGTCAAGCTATCTTAATTTTATCTAGCCTGTGGTACCAATGTTATTTAACTTGAACACAGAAATTTTAATTTAATACAGAAGCGTAGCCAATAGCAGAAAATTTATTTATTTATGGCATTACCTTTCTAAACAGACATGCTCATGAAAATTGCATTATGTTGTGGGTTAATTTTGCAGGTTCAAAAAGCTTTACCTCTTCAAAATTGCCTTCCAATGAAGATTCAAGGCTAAAGGCCTCATCATTAGTGTGGAGTTTTCGTTATGCAATGAACTGTTTTTGTTGAGTTTCAATGATTTTCATGCTTTCTTTATTCATATACAAGAGATGGCCAGTCATATTTATGAAATATACAGAAATATGCTGCAGTTCGCAGACCTTATCAATTTTTTGTTAACTGATGTTGGTTGCATGTTGTTAGTTGTTTTCTCCTGTTTTTTGACAATACAACGCCAGGTCTTTAAATTCAGCTGTTTTTAATTTTATAGTAAATTTGGTAACTTAGATGCATTAAAACCCATTCAGGACTAATTAGTTATTGGTTGACTGCTCCCCCAGCCCAATTAATTTTTCACTAGCCTTACAATTAAAATAGAGCTACACAAAATTGAGTATAACTAGAGTTCTTTTCAAAATAATCTTGATTTGTTTTTTGCAGCTTAACAAAGACATTCCAGGCTACAATGTGATATAAATTTTTGTGCACCTTTACAAATTCTACTGACCACAATTTCTAATAATTCTGTGAACTTTTATTTTATCAAAATTGTTTTTCATGTTTCGTAACAGCTCACAAGCAGTTTTTTGATACTGACATTGTTGGACCTATGTTAGATTGATAGCAAACTTTATCAGCAGCAAATAAAAAAAAGATTTCTCAATTCCGAGCAATAGAACAAGTGTTACTAGCTTCTAACCAACACTACGTCACTGACAGTTTTATCAATTATATAATCAAACAATTTGTTAATTTATATTGAAATGCATTGCAGAGGTTATTATGAATATATTATGCATAAAAAATACTCAAGTTACCAGCTAACAGACAATCAATTACCAGCAAAAAAATAGGTGTAAAAATGCAGTAAAATATATTGTAAAAAATACAGTAAAAATGAAAATGCATGAAAACGAAACAATATATACATGTATAATAAGGGTGAGTTCATTAAAAAATTATGACACGGTGAGAGTTATTTGATGCCAACTACACATGCATATTTGCTGCCATTATAAGTTAGTTGATGCAGTATTCATCAGATATTGGTGTTGAAGCCCTAGGCTCATCATCAACGGCATCATCACTCACAAGCCCTTGACTGTCTTCACCTTCATGTAGCAAATATGATACAGCCTAAAAAAATTGTGCTTTAGTAGCTTTTCAGGGTAAATACCTGATAACAAATTGAAAATAAGTAGTCTACTGCAGCTAACAATTGGTAATACAAATTGCAAATATTTTTTGATACTGTAAATATAAACACAAAAAGTCATGAAGATGATTACTGTGGTAAGTGTCCCCTATCGACCTATATTAGAGCCTAGTGGTTGGGGCTAGTTTATAGTAGATGTTGAGGTTGAGGACTATATGCTTGACTAATTGTGGGTTGAACAATTGGATATAAATGAAATAAGAAATTTTTATTATCTTGTAGTTCTACAAGGAAATCATAAAACTATTATTTATTATGGGGTTATAGAGTGATGAGTTCATGCTGCAAAAAGATCTAAATTTTATTGGATTGAAAATGTTATAATCATGTGTATCATGAAAAAAATCCATATCTTACACTGTTAGAATAAAGTTTGTTAGAAATTCACAAGAAAATTTTCGGCTTTTTATCGTTTTTTTTTCGGTAAAATTCTATAAATAGCCACATAAAACTTACCTTCTTCCATCAGAAAATTCTCATTTTCTTCTTGAACATTACTTTTGTTGCTATTTTTTTCCCTGAGCTGATTACCACATCTAATTCACTTAAAAATTTTGCCATCGTTCGGATAAACCTTTTCCAAAATGGCGATCATCAAATTTCCAAAACAGTTGATATCTATCACATAATTTGTTAGTTAAAACTTTCTTGTCCAATCACATATTTGGTATCAAAATGATGCCCAGACTCTTAAACTTCGTTTGGTGAATGAATAAAACCGATGTACCTAAACAGCTAAGCAATAGAGCAAATCAAAGTTTAACCCGAGTACTTCGGGAATGGGCCCTGGAGAGCACAACTCTTCCCGAGGTATTCGGGAACAGTCCTGAGTGGGTTAAACTACACACATTCTCCAACCAGTGTAAACTCAATCAACCAGTAGATCTACCAACCTGGATGGGGAGCCAAAGCTACTAGCTGCAAAACTAATACTATATATACTTCATTGAGCTCTAAACATATTTATTACCAAATGGTTATATAGATGAGTCAGGATGTCAACTCACGTGTATTTATCACACAGTCTTAACACCGGTTGCACTTTGGAGACTCTGAAAATGAGTAAAGTCAATCTTTATCCATCCTAGTGAAAAGTTACTTAGAAAAATAAGAGTGGTCTTATTATAGCTGTCAAATGAGCTGAAATTGAAAAAAACAACTTCTAATGCTAAGAAAACTTACATATTCATTGATTGAATTTAAATGGCAAATTATTAAGATAACAAGCCTTTGATGTTAGGCGGCTTTCAAGTTTATTCAGTGAGATATTCCTACGTGTCAGTGCATAAAGTACTCTGTGTCAATAATTTTGATCATGTCAGATTATTACTTAAATTAACTTCATGTTGTTGCATACTAAAGTTTAGATTTTAACAGATAAATTAGTAACTGAATAAATGAAAACGTCTTTTTAAAGAGATTGCACTCAATTCTTACAAAAACAATAATTGGTACCCAACTAACAGCCAATGGGTTTAATTAGTACATTTACTGTATACATATGTTCTATGTTTCACTCTGTCTAGACGGATGGTTTTTAATCTTGTTGGCTATACTGAATATTATGGCTTTCACCAAGCATTTTTTGTTCAAAGAACGAAACCAACAAAATGAATAAACTCACAACAAATTACATATATTTTCATAAAATTACATAACCTTGGGAGTTCTTCGGTTCCTTTTGAGAGACATTCATTGAACCTGGAAGACTGATTTCCCAAACCCATAAATTTCTTTTAGAGTCAGGTTATGAACTATTAGTCTAGAGTAATTGTTATCGATTGTACTTTTAAAATTTATATTTATTCCTAATTCTAAAATAAGGCTGCTCCATGCAGCAGCGAGTCACAGCGGAGTTCTGTTGAATGTTGGACAATTTTTTTGCATGTTCCTTAAATGCTTTTAAACATTACAATCGATAGCTGTTTTTTATTAATTTGAAACAGTGGTAAGATAGGAACAGACAACTTCTTGTATAACATAATTTTTTGTAGTGCTATGAGTTGAAGCTTGTGATTGTAAAAGTATCTCTGTTGGAACCGTTTGATGGCCTGTTATAAATCTTTGTATCGTGAGACATGCTCAGGCTGTAATAAGAGTAATATGTACTATAAAATATTAGCTTGTGTTTAAGTTATCCTAGTTAACAGAAGCAGTTTTGTTTCCAGTAAGTAAATAGCTGCCTATTGGCTCAACTGTGGCTAGTGGTAAACTTTTTAAAGATGAGACTACACAGAATCTTAGTAGATTTTATCACAAAGTATCCGTATTTTTGATGTGTTGGGATTTTTTACGTTTGAGATAATCAAACTGCCAAGATGTTTAAAGATTAAACTGAACAAAATCTGATCACAGTTTAAATGTTCAAAAGAAAAGTATGGGTGGATTTGTATTACTAGTTAGTAATGTTGCTATAGTTGATAATGGCTGTTGCGTTAAGTTGCATCGGCTCGTGGTGTTGTACTTAACTAGCATTTGTTAATACTTCAGCCTTGATGTGTTGGTGCTATGGTGCAGTGCAACTAACTATAATTGAATCGAATCTCTTGCTCCGTTACGTGCGTGTGTGTAACTAACTTTATTACAACAAGACATCAGCATATAAAGTCTTACAATGATGATGACATGATGATGACATACAATCAAAACATACAGGCAGCCACAGTTTGTAGAACTAACATTCAGTATCTGGTACAAGTCTAATGAGCTAAACAGCAAACACAACAACCCTTTCCTTCTTTAGATAAAAACACATAATAATGATTTAATAAAAGAAAGCAATATTTATATTGCATCTCTAGAAATATGAAGCATAGTATATAGGAGACAAACAGAAGTTTTAAAAAGCTCTAAAATGAAAAGCAGACTATAACATATATTACACCCAAATAAAACTTCATAGTAGAATTCAGACTATAGCTCACATATAGCACAAGTGAACTATAAGTGGAAAGCAAACTACATCATATAAAACTGTATGATTATGAAAGTGGAATTTTTTTTCTAGTGGATTAGCTGATGGCATGATCTAATGAACTCTGTAATCACCGAATCGTATGAGTGGACAACTTTGTCGAGAAGACTGCCGCTGGACCTGATCCCCCATGTGCAAACCCCCAGATTTGCCCCCCATGATACGGGTACCCTCAGCTTCACCCTCGCTCTGCCCCAGCAAACGTTTGCTAAAAGAAATATTACGCTGTACCCTGCTACTAATTTCCTCATTTTCACAAATTATCTCAGAGCTCTCCATGCCTACTACTGTATATGGTTTAGCCTCAAATGTAGTGTCAAGCTTGTTGGACTTAATGTCATCTCGATTCCTAATGTCATCTCAGGCACAGCTAAGGCACAGCTGCCTTAGCCACACTTCCCACATGGGCTTCAGTTACACGCATAACTTTGTTTACAGGTGACAAGTTTTCAAAATTTGAGCACAACCTAGACAATGGGTCAGCGATGTGGCACTTCCCAGATTTGTACAACACCCTAAACCTAAAGCATTGCAACCTTGGTGCCCACCCTCTAACCTTGATTAAGGCTTAGAATTTGGCCTATTAAGAATTGTCTCAATAGGTTTGTTACTAGCTCGAATTCATTGCTCAGTAAGTAAAGTTTAAATTGCTCGCATGCAAATACTAAAGCGAGTGCCTCACATTCTGTTTGGCTATACCTACGCTCTACTTCTGACAAGCTTCTATGCCCATAGGCCATTATTCTGTGCCCACTAGCATTTTTCTGCAGTAATATAGCACTTAAGCCATATGGGCTAGCATCTGCCATGACCACAATCTTAGCGCTTGGGTCAAAATGTGCAAGTGTCTCAGCCTTAGCCATGGAAGGCTTTATCTTGTCAAAGACCTGCTGCTGGTTGGCACCCCACTTAAATTTCACTTCCTTGTGTGTCACACGTCTAATTGGCTCAGCAATTGCGGCTAGGTCAGGCACAAATTGACCTACAAAGTTCACCAGCCCCATAAAACTACAGCAATCTGAAGCATTTTCTGGCCTTGAAAACGTCAGTATAGACTCTACCTTTGCAGGATCAGCAGATATCCCATGTTCCAAAACTACATAGCCGAGAAACTTAATTGAATTCAAGCGGAAATGGCACTTTCTACTGTGTAGTGTTAAACCTAACTTCTGTAGCCTATTCAGCAGTGCTAACAAGCGCTTGTCATGTTCCTCTCAGCTTTCTGCATGCAAAATAATATTGTCCGCCATGTTTTGAATACCTTCTAGCCCCTACAAAGCTGTTTGGATAGCATACTGAAATTGTTCATGCGCACTGTCTAAACCCGTAGTTAGTCTCTTGTACCTATAAAAGCCGTAAGGTGTGATAAAAGTCGTTATATTTCTATAGCTTTTATCCAACTCAATTTGATGAAAACCTTGTTTTAAGTCAAGTTTTGAGAAAACTTTAGCCCCCTGCAAACCAACAAGCATTTCTTTAGTAGTGGGTATCGGGTGGCGCTCTCTAATTATTGTTTTATTTACAAGTCGCATATCGGCGGTTTGGCGGACCTCCCCCGAGACCTGTAGGACACAAACAAGCGGGCTCACCCATGTGGTACCAACCCTAGAGACAGGCTCTACTATATCGTTGTCCACCAGTTCTTGGAGCTTTGCCTTAACTTTTTCTCTATAACCAAATGGCAATCCCCTAACAGGCTGCACTACAGGGTTCACATCTCTATTAATGTGCAGTTTCAACTTCACGCCTTTCAACTTTCTTACTCCATTGAAAACTCTAGGAAACAGTTTCAAAATGTCATTTGTGCTGTCAGGCAAAATGCACACAATGACTGCATCAGCTTTCAACGAAATAAGACCTAGTTCCTCAGAAGTCTCAAAACTCATTAAAAATCTAGCATCACCTTTGAACACATAAAAGCTAGAAACAACAGATTTGTCACACACAGCAATGTTTGCTCTAAAAAGGCCTAAAACATTCAACTTAGTGTTCGTTCTATAACCAAATAATTGCTTGTCTGCTGGCAGCAGTCTAACCTTTGTAGACAGTTTGTCATATACACTAAACGGAACTATGTTTTCACAAGCTCCTGGGTCTATGATGAATTGAACTACCTGACCGTCTAACTTCACAGTACATCTTGGAGTCTTTACCTGTTGTCGCTGCTTCCCCGCGCATAGTCTACTCTCATCATCTGTCGATACATTGGAGTCCTCAACAGCTTCATCATTGTCCACATTACCTACTTGTCAGTTATTATCCTTGCAGAATTTAGAGTTGGCAAAGTGCCCAATTTTACCACTTTTGTTACATTTCCTCCCTCTAGCTGGGGCAGGATCTGTCATTGGCTACATGATCTTGCTTGCCACACCGAAAACATCTACGGCTTACCGACTTTTGCGATGTGGTACCTCCGGTGAAAGAAGTCTGCTGTGAGTGCTTAGACCTAACTGATTGCAGAGCCGGTTTAGAGGATGCTGATAAGTTACTAAGTTTATTGTTGAGCTCTATTTCTTGAGCCCTAGCTACTATTCTATCAATGTCCTCACTGTGGGTAGATGGCATATTGATCAGTTTGTCTCATATTGAGGGGTCATTAATCCCGCTGCGGAACTGCTCAACTAAATTTTCATTCAATGTTGTGCCAAAGTCACAATACCTCGAAATATTCTTTAAGTGCACCACAAAGTCGCTGACAGACTCACCTTCCGCTCGTCTTACTTCACAGAACCTCGCTCATTCTGTCATCCTGTTGTGAGTACTTTTAAAATGTCTTTACAGAATATCGACAACTTCCTGGTAACTCATAGCTGACGGTAGTCCTGGAGTGGCATGGTCTTTAACTAAAAAATACTGCTTCTCGCTAAGACCTAGCAGCAGTGTGTGTACCTGAACCTCTGCCTTAACTTTCTGTACAAAGAAATAACTTTGTAGCCGCTCCAAGAACACATCCACTCCTCCCTCTGACAATGATGGTATAGATGCACCTGCCATAATAATTAATCCACAGCGGTGTAACTGAATTCACACCAAGGTCCTCTACTGTTTATCCTCATCACCAATTGTTGTACTTAACTACCATTTGTTAATACTTTAGCCTTGATGTATTGGTGCTATGGTGAGCGCAACTAACTATAATTGAGGCGAATCTCTTGCTCCGTTAGGTGCGTGTGTATAACTCACTTTATTACAACAAGACATCAGCATATAAAGTCTTACAATGATGATGATGACATGATGATGACATACAATCAAAACATACAGGCAACCACAGTTGATGGAAATAACATTCAGTATCCGGTACAAGTCTAATGAGCTAAACAGCAAACACAACACATGGTTTTATTCTGTCAGTGTATTTGCAACTATGAAGGTTATAATTGCACTTTGGCTTGAGCTCAGTATTTTAACACTGATCAAGTTATATCAATTTCAACATTGAAACATCAGGGAAATCACATTCTCTTAAACATAAAAAAAACATTGCAAATAATGGAAAAATATTGATAATTGCTAATCAAGCCAACTGAACTTTGAAATTTCATCTTGAATGCTCTATGTAAGAATATAGAAAATATATTTGTTATATAAGTCAAACATTCCATGGTCAAAGCGGTCTAAATTTTATATAAGTGTTGTACATATTCAAAGCTAGTGACAAACTAGTATGTTAACCTTAGTAACTATAGTTACCTACAGAAGTTTTGTTTTCAGTATATTTAGTGGTAATGATCGGCAATAAAATGTACCCTAAAAGAAGCTTTACTTTCAAGACAGACGTACGTATAACATAAATTTTATTTCATTTAATTTTAATTTAGCTTACTAAACCCGCACTTAAAGCTAAGGTTTAGTTTGTACTTTGAACTATTTGACTGAGTTTTAACTTCTCATCACTAAAGTTTTATCACTGATCAGTTTCGGTCTTCACCTTCACTTTAACTGTTGGCAGGCCGGTTAAAAACTTGTTCAACCTACTTCAACAAAAAAGCCAGAAGGATGCTGCTTCCGTAATAGTGTGGATCGTTGTTAGCAAATTAAGAAAAATTGTCTGACTTTTCGTTAGAAGAAAATCCAATTCCAACTTTGCTAGTTGTTTTAAAAGGGATGTAATGGGTTTTACGTGCGATAATTGCTGAGCTGAGAAAAATCAATCCTGTTTTTTTTTTCAGCCATTGTGAAAATAGTTTCAGCAAAACTTTCTAGTGTAAAGTTATTATTTCATCTATACGAAAATCTGAATTAGTCAACCTTTTAATGAATGAATGAGATTTTTGTGCATGGGTGCATAAATGGTTGTGACTTGTACATGAGGTGGCACGCAAGGAACATGTCCCCCTCGCCATTCATTAAACTGGAATAACAATCACCCATGCGCACGAGATTATGAGTGTGAAATAAATTTGAAATGTTGTGCAGTTACACATGGTTACAGACCAGTTTGTTTGTGTCACGCCAATATTGGTATTTGACTGTTTGAGTGTCAAATGTTCTCATTAACTTTTAGCTGTTTAATTTAATATGATTGAATAAGTTCATATTTATATTACTAAATAGGAAAACATATACAATGTTATCTTTATAGTAATATACCAATATAAATATATAACCTTATACTTTATATAGTTTTCCAACATCCAATAGAACTCTACTGTCTTTAATATCTAATATCTTTAAAATATATACATGTGTAATTTAATATAATTTTAATACTATAATTGTAAATATATAATATGTATTTAAATATAATATACAAGAGTGAGTCTAAAAATTAGAAGAATATAAATAAACTTGTAATGTATTATATATAAATATATACTTCAATATGTATTTATTAACAAATTAGCATTACAAAACATTTATTTTATCCAAGAGGTTGCCTGCTTCATTGTTACCACTGTTTTAAATTAACAAAAACAGTTATAAATTGTTATTGGTTTGTAACTAGTAATGGCTTACTTACTGAGTGTCTATGTACATTTGATGGAAAGAGTGTTTAAAAAGCATTTAAAGAACATGCAGAAACTTTTCCAACATCCAATAGAACTCTACTGTGACTTGCTGCTGCACAAAGCAGCTTGACTTTAAAATTAAGAAGAACCTATATGACTTTTAAAACTGGAATGTAATACCATTGCTCCATACTAGTGGTTCTTAACCTGAGTTTGAAAGAACCCTAGGGACTTGAGAGATTAGTCTCCTGGGTTTAATGGAGGTCTCTCAAAAGGAATGGAAAAAATCAAGGGTGAAGTTTTTATGAAAACATATGTAATTTTTTGTGAGTCCATTCATCGTAATGGTTTAGTTTTTTTAACAAAGAAGGGCTCAGCGAAAGCCGTAAAATTCGTTATAGCCAACAAGATTAAAAACCATCCGTCTAGATAGAGTACAACTTAAAATGTATGAATAGAGTATAAGTACTAATTAAACCCATTGGTTGTTAATTATTGGGTACCAATAATTTTTGTTTAGTATAATTAGAATACAAGTTTTTTTCAAAAAAGCCTTTTTTAGTTATTCAGCTACTAATTTATCTGATGCAATGCAGATTTTATGATGCAACAACATGATGTTAGTTTAAGTAAACATCTGACATGATCAAAATTACTGACACAGAGTAATTGATGCAGCAACACATCTGAATATATCACTCAATAAACATGAGAGCCGCCTAACATTAAAGGTTTGTTATCCTAATAATTTGCCATCTAACTTCAATCAATGAATATGCAAGTTTTCTAAGCCTTAGAATGCGTCTTTTTCAATTTTAGCTCCTTTTATCAGCTATAATAAAAGCAATCTTTTTCTTTAAGTAACTTTTGGATAGGATGAAAAAAGATTGACTGCAGTCATTTTCAGAGTCTCCAAAGTGCAACCAATGTTTGGACAACATGATAAATATATTGTGAATTGATATCCTGGCTCATCTATACAACAATACAGTAATAAATATGTTTAGAGCTCAAGACAAAAGAGTTTTAGTTTTGCAGCTAGTATTTTCAAACTTAAAATTCAATTTCAAAGTTGAAATTCATTGAAATACTCAAAATACATGCCAAAGCTCGGCCTTGATTGTGTATTATTATCAGAGCTTGTAATCACATTTCCACATATTTGGCACTTAAAACACAACAGAGTAAGACATGGTGAATCTTCTGATACCGAATAACTGTAATGTAAATTTTTTTGCAAGTCAACTTTTAAGAAAATCATAGTTACCTACCTAAGTCAGCAGAAACCTTGCTGCTTTAAGTAAGCAAACAGTCACACATTTGCTCAAATATGGCTAGTAGTAAATTCTTTTAACGCTATATATATGTAATCTTTACCATAGTAAAAGTCATGTCTGTCTGTTTATCTGTTCATCTGCCCGTCTGTCTATCCGAATTCGAGTTGGAGATTAGAAAAACGTATAAGATTACCTGGTATAGGAATCGAACTTACAACTTACGGCCCGGTAAGCCTGCAACCTGACAACTGTACCCGCCAACCAACTTGGAATCATTCAGAATAATTTCACACATAACGAAAAGCCTCAAATTGAATGTCATGGCATCTTATTTTTAAGACTTCTTTTGTAGTGGTGGTCAACTAGAGGCGGCGTTCAAATAGAAGGAATTCAAATTTTGGGAAGCTAAGTTTAACCCTATTACGGGCAAAGCAAATGTTGCCTATATTTTGCTCTCTTTTATTAAACCTTTTAGATGCAATAGATCTGCTAACTTACCTCCAATTTGTCAAAGATTTCTCAATAAATATTAGAGTTGCACAATGATCGTGTTAACTAAAGGATTAATGCAATCAATACAAATACACGATTCACTGAGTTGAGCCAATTAATCTTCAAATAAAATACAACCGAAGTGGTGATCATGATGTGGTTCCTTTGTATTGTTCAGTATATATAACACCATTGATATACAGCCTCTAAGAATAACCGACGGCTAACATAAGGGCATGGTTTAATGATGGAGCCCTGTTAGGTTTGTGCTAGCCTGGGTTTCACAGCAAACTCGACTCTCGCGGGGCGGTCGCGTTGCCTTGTTAGGTTTTGGAAAACACAACTCATTGTTATCGTTTCATTAGCTCATTCAGTCAGTAGAACCCGCAGTTCACAATAGCAAACCTTGAATTTCTACAATGTAGGGGTAATACCTAACCAAAATAATAAATCCATGCAAAATAAAACATTTCAAATTACCTACTTTTAGTAATTTTAAAATTGGTAAATGTTGTAGTATATGCTTATAGTTTAATATAATTTACGCGAAATTAACCGAACAACAGTCTTTTTTTCCTAGTTTTTGATTAATATTTTGCCACCCCTAATATAAAATGACAAAGCCTTTCATCGGTGTCACATTGTTTTACCTGGCCAATAAGATAGGACAGCAGACAAAACTGTGCAATTTAGTTTTCATACTCAAAATCTAAATACAAAACCGATTTTTAGCTATTTTACGATTGTGACTATTAACTCAAGTTCTGACCAAGCCGATCTGATCGGCTTTTCGGCCTGATTTTATTTTGACCATGCCAATCAAATCGGCTGTTACAATATTGCTTTATAATTTCTCTGATTAGCTCATTATTATCATTTCACCCAATAATATTGAAGGAAACAAAACGTAAATACGTTTTCATCTGTAGTCGTTGTGATAATTTCCATTTTATACGTTTTGCACTTGAAAAATATTTTCTTGAAAACGAGCGTTACTGCTACTCGGAATATGGATGAGGAAGACGTTTTAGGCCATTTAGATTCTGATGGCAGTGATTTTGAAGCCGATCAGAGTGATGATGATTACCCAGAAAGCTTTGCTGAATCAGACGATCAAGAATGTAAGTTAAATGATTTAGCTTTTTATTTGTTGGTGTTCGTATTTCATTAGCGTGTTAGTCACTGTCACACTCGAAATTAGATATCAAACTGAAGTTTCAACCTGTAGTCAGTCACCCGAAATTTGATCTAGAGTTGATATTTCTGAGAACATTTTTTTATTACTGTGATTGGGTTAGATTAAATGACGTTGATGTGTCAGCCTGTAAAAATAAATTTATTGTTTTATTATATTGATTTTATTCTTTTATACTTACACTTGTCATTGTCACTACTAGTAATAATAGTGCTTGTATGCAGTATAGATGAATTAACAAATATTGAAACAGTTGATATATAGCCTCTATATTGTATTGTTCTCGTGATTGTTTTATCAACAAATTCATAGTCTACTGGTTGTTTCAATCAATGTTGAAATGCTGTTCTTTTTTTTCAGCTGTATCTCCGGTTGTTGGTGCTCTACAAAGTGCCAAGGAAGGAGCTCGAGGCCAGAGATCCGGCAGAGGGAGACGAGCAGTACGTTACCGGCGGGCAGCTGTACAATCTGACCCTGATGCTGGCTGGAGTGAAGTTATTGCTGACGTGGCTGAGGGTGAGAGCTATGAGCTTGCTGATGGTGTGCCAGATTTTACAGTGTTGCAGCCTGGTTTCACAAACATACCTGATGATTGTATTAGCCCTCTCCAGTTCTTGGAACTATTTATCACAACAGCGTTGATTCAACAATGGTTAGAGACGAACAGGTACTGAACTATAATAAAATTGTTACAAATTTTATGCATCTTCAGTTACAAAATTTTTAGTCAATTTTTTGATAATGACATGAATAGCATAAGTTTTTGGAGTTGTGATTCAGTAAATTTCACTTCTGGCTCAATCATGACATGAATCGAATTTACCTTTATTTCTTTTTAGTTAGCATATACTTGAGCTACATATTTTTTATCAGGTAGGTATGCAGCAGGGTATATAGCTTCACTAGGCTCACTGAAAACTGACGCTCAGTTTTGTCGCTGGAAAGACTGCACTGCTGAGGAGATGAGAAGATACATTGTTCTCAGGATAAACATGAGAATAGTGAAAAAGAAAAACACTTATGACTACTGGAGAAAAAGTTCCCTAACATGGACACACCATTTTTTCGGTATGCAACCTCACATCAAATTTACATTTGTACTTTAGTTACGCTATGAAATTATGAAGATATTTATAAAAGTAGCTATTTATAACACATGTCATAAATTGCATGTGACCAGGAGACTATAGGTAGTTGTGTTATTTACATGTATACCTGCACGGCGCTGCTCTTTTGAAGTACATGATCAATTTTGTGTAAAAGCTGAGTGAAACTTGACACAAAATTGCAAACAGTAAACCTGTAAAATTTAGAAAAACAGTGTGCTATCTGAATTTATATTAGACGCACGGAGAGTCTTTAATAAAAATAAAATCATTATTGGTGTAGGTTAGGAAATTGCTTATGTGCTCGTGTGAACATGGATCTAGTCATTTTAGCATGTGCATGTAATATTTCAAATTTTGAACGTCAACCTTGCACGCAGTTTACTGTCAACTTTGAATTAGAAATTCAAGTTTTATCTATAGCTGCATGCAAACATACACATCATGGTCCTGTATGCTTATGGTATGTCTTCCAGGAATACGATGAACTATGGCCGGTTTGTCCTAATTCATAGACTCTTTCATCAATGCAACAACTAAGGGCAACCTCGGCGAGGAGAGCAAGGCTTCGATCCCTGGTATAAGGTGCGAAATCTACTCGACCCACTAAATCGCTGCTTCAAGCAATATTTCCATCCCTATCAGCTTGTTTCTATTGATGGGCGTATGGTGGGCCTGCGCAATAGAAACATTTATATCCAGTATTTGCCGAATAAGCGCCACTCAAGATTCGGCATAAAGAAATTCCAGCTGTGCGATAGTAAGACAGGCTATGTGATGCACGTAGAGCTTTATTCCGGCCAAGACTTTGACAATCGATCTGAAGAGGGGCAAGCAATCACAGTTGTCAAACACCTAATGTCTAGCTGTAACATGTATAATAAAGGCTATCATCTGGTGACCGATAATTATTACACAAAGCCTTCACTCGCAGAAGATCTGTTTGCCCAAGGTACTATGCTCACTGGCACTGTTTGACTAAACTCTCGAGGCTACCCAAAATCATTAGGTAATGCCTGCCCACAAGTCAAAGACTCAAAGTATATGAAGAGTGGCTCTGGCATTATCTTAGCTTGTGCTTATCGTGATAAGTCATCTCAGCGCAAGCCTGTGTTGCTGCTTTCTACTGGCACAAAACCCGTCACCCATCGTACTCCTCGCAGGGCTCGTGAGCAGAACAAACCTGCCATGGTTTTGCTTTACAATAAAGGTATGGGTGGGGTAGACCTGAGAGATAAGAAGGTTTATCATATAGCAGCTGAGCGTGCAACACACAGATATTGGGTAAAGGTCGCCTGGAACTTAATAGATATAACGCTTCGTAACTGCCATGAACCTTTTAAGCTAAAAAATCCTGACACTAAGATGGACATCACCGACTTTGTGTCCGAAATAGTTATGCAGTTAGTAGGCCTAATAGTTGATAATAAAGAAGAACAGGCAACTGCTGATGGCCATCAACTGACTCAGGTTCCTGGAAAACGAGAACGTGATTGCGTTGTGTGTTCTGACCGGTCTGCCAAAATTCGCAAGCGTTCCCGGACCTGGTGTGCAGCATGCAAATGGGCTGACATTTAAGCTGCTATGAGAACTTCAATTATAATCTCTAATAACTTTAATTATTATTAATTATATTAATATTGTATTAATCAATAGTAATATCAATTTACTGTAATTCTCCGTTTGTGTTCATCTTGTTCAGTCTGTATACTCGAATATTACTGCCTAGTTTATTTTCTCTCCTTATTTTTACTTTCGTTGGTTTAAAATAAAATTGCAATAAAATGAAAAATAATGAAGATAATCCTTAGAGATTTTGTGCAGATGTTCTTCACACTTAGTCACACATCATTTTGCAAAAAAACTTTCAACAGAATTGCACTGCTTTTGCCTACAACTCCTGAAACACATAAAAAATTTTACGAAATCGTCTCCCTATGATGTATGGTCAAAGATAGTATATCTAATTAACATTTACAACCCAGATTGTAGTCTAGTTAGATTCTTCACTTTGTTAGCTTTCGGAAAATGTATTCTTTGTCCAAGTTAAGTTGACAACTTTTAGAATTATTGGGATTACCCACATGCCTCAATTATCGGTGAAATAGACGGTCATTTGAGAAATTTTTATGGTAGGTACTTGGGTTAATATCACGAATGCTTGCGAATGGCAACTGACTGATCACATAGTCACAATATTGGAATACTATATTTATTTGACAACAAAATGAATTCAACATATAAGTAAAATAACCACTATAGTTCATAATATTTGTAAATTTACAAACGGCTTTATTCAGCATATTTGTTTGTTCGAGTGCTGTGTTTGGGTTCATCCCAACAGAGCTCCATCATTAAACCCCACCCATATGAGAGCCATCGGCCATCCTTGGGGCAGAGCTGCCAACCCAAGAATGGGGCAATGCGTGAGATTTGGTTTTGGGCTATTGATGAATCAATGATAGCATATATAAAATTGTGGATATTGGGGCAAAAATCTCAATCCCAATGCATGAAAGTTGGCAGGTATGCCATGGGAACTGTATATCATTGATAACACTAACATAGCAGGTTACCACAAATTAATTTACCAACAAATGAATATTATGACAAGCAACACTTTCTTACCAATTATATACAACCACAATTATTTTTCACTCATCAATGAAAACACAAAGTGAGTCGCTAACATTAAACTTGTTTACACAATACAATGCACAAGCAACGCGCCGATCTAGCCGTAAGTGGCCATGTTGTTAGCTGCTCGAACATGTATATTTCTTTATTGAATTAAACAAAGAGCCTCTTTTTGCAGGCAAAGGAAAGACCTTAACAGTATTTAAAAATATAGATATAAATGTAGTAAAGGAATAAATGATAATGACAGATTGTCTTCTTAAAATATCCTTGAATTTGCGCGTCAGTGTAGATTGCGGTGCCCGGCCCCAAGACCCACCCGAGACAAGCCTGCAGCGCAGCAAGGTCCAATACGGGAGGACGCGAGACCAACAAACGACGAAGGTCGAACCATTGCACTGACTCCATGTGTGCCTGGATGTCTGGCACAAGTTATATCCCTGTTACACATCCATGCGAGCGCGAAAACTCGATACTTTACTTGAGTAAATGATCTTATATAGTATGATTTGAGAAATCATATTAACCTGTAATAATGATTGTGTAAAGAGTTACTCTACACTTGTCTCTACTGATAGGACCTGTACATTATTTTATTTTATGTTATTTCATGTTGAGTACTCAAGATTTGGTTTTGCCCGGGAAGGCCATCCTTGTTAAAGGAGTATTTTGGGAGCACCAAGTAGCATTTGCACACCCCCGTCTTTCCCCGGTCACAGTCCAACCGCAAAGGACAGCGAGCAGCACCCCAATCCCGCCACGAGTCGATCCTGGCACCAAGCCCCGCCCCAAATTCTGCACCCTATTGGATATATATGTGGATGAATCGAACATGTTTCTAGGTAATAGCGACAAAAGCGATTTATGTATTTCCTATTTAATACCTGTATCTAACAGTCTGTTTTTTGTTTATTTTTAAAAACTTGTTAAGTAAATTATACATGTATTTTCATTTTCCAAAAAATCGCAATCATATTTCAGCTTTAGAGTATTAGTAATGTAAGATTGACACTTTATAGGAACATAAAAGCAAAAAAATGTCTTCCGTACTAGCTAGCGCGTACGTTGTTGGAAGTGTAAACAAGACAGCGAAGTGCACTAAATGCCAGAAAGAATTTGCCTACCACCACAGAACATCGTCAACAAAAGATAATTTAACTAATTCCCATCTTACCACGCAGAAGTCATTACCAGCTGTCACAGACAATATTTACTACTGCTGTCCTCTGCAAGTGGCTATTCTCTGAAGCTGGTAATAATTTATGTAGGAAGAGGGTATTTCTTTATTCGGATAATGTAAATAAACTGTGCTGCCTCAACTCTTGGCTCACTTAATTAGGTATAGACTTTTATGGAGTGTTTTGATACTTATAATAATTGTTACATTGTAACTTATGTACCATGTACATAATATGTACTCCTGCTAATATTTGTCTAAAATATAATTTATTCAAATGTAGCTGTATTATTTGTTTTTGAATATGCAGGTTTTCGCTAGATTAATTCTAAGATTATTCGAAAATTAACTGGTTCAGACCAGTTATTAATCGCGATTAATTTTTATAGTCATTGAAATATTAATCATTACTAATCATGGAACATTTAAATGTAGAATTTGTTTTCTCATTCATTTAAAACAACAGTAAAACAAGTGCAAACAACTCCATGTATAAAATAAAAATTTTGTTGTTAATGTTTAATGCTTGTTGAAGTTTGTAATTTCAAAAGTAGTTCTGTTGAAACTGTCGGAGGACCGATTATAAATATTTCTATCATTAAACCAGCTTATAATGTGATCAGAGTAAGACACACAAAATTATTATCAACTTCTCCTAGGATATTCTAGTTATTCAACTATCACCATCATGAGTGAATCAAGGCTGACTGTTTGCTTAAGGAAATCATAGTTACCTACCCAAGTCAGCAGAGACTTTGCTGCTTTAAGTAAGCAAACAGTCACACAGTTGCTCAAATATGGCTAGTAGTAAGTTCTTTTAACGCTATATATATGTAATCTTTACCATAGTAAAAGTCATGTCTGTCTGTTCATCTGTTCGTCTGTTTGTCTGTCTATCTGAACTGGACTTGGAGGTTAGAAAAATGTATAAGATTTCCTAGTATAGGATTCAAACTTACAACTTACGGCCCGGTAAGCCTGCAACCTGACAACTGTACCAGCCAGCAAGTTTGGGAACAAGCAGAATAATTTCACACGGAACAAAAAGCCTCAAATTGAACCCTATGGCGTTTTATTCTTTAACACTTCCTCTGTAGTGGTGGTCAACTGGAGGCAGCGTTCAAAGTGGTTTTTTAAGCAGCTTGTCAGAATTTTGGAAAGATAAATTTAGCCCTATTACGGGCAAAGCGAATGTTGCCTATATTTTGCTCTCTTTTAGCGGCGGACCGATATTAAACCTTTTGGATGCAATAAATCTGCTAACTTAACTCCAACTTGTCAAAGATTTATTAATAAATATGCATCGAGAAACCGAGAGATATCGCTACTAGTGAATATCTATTGCTTGCAATTGGCCTGCGATAATATTATAGCCGGTGTCCTTTTTTGCAATTTGTTACTATTTTCAAATTATTTTTCTAAATTTGAACACATATTTTCATCTTATATCTATATTCAACAGTGTTGCATAAAAGCTCATTGCACTCACTAGTATGTTCGCTACAGTTTGCAGCCAAAACTAGCTTTTACGTGGGATAGAAGTTCAGTTATGAGCATCGATCCAATTTAAGTCGTGTTAAGATAGCCGCATGGTTGCTGTTAAATACCGTACAGGATGAAAATATTCGTTGGTCATAAAAAATTTGCGATTTCGCAAACAGTCAATTCGGCAAATTATTAAATTCCGTGAATAAATAGTTCTATTTTTAATCACAAGAGAGAATAACTACTGCGTCAAATTGAAAACTAGTCGCTAGGCTAGTTTTTAATATAAATACTAAACGTAATTGAGTTCTAAAACACTTTTAAAATCTTTGCCTGAGCTTTGAGCTAACACCATTGCCAACGCATCACATTTATTTACAAAATTATTCAAGGTTGTCACAAGATATGCAGAATGGCGTCATTGCAAAAATAGCCGCTAGGCAGAAGTACTAAACAAAGCAAAGTTCCAAAACTTCTTTAAAATCATCGCCGAGCTTCGAGCTATATTGCTACTGCGTCAAACTTTACAAAATTATTCAAGGTTTTCACAAGTTATTCGGCATGGCTTCAGCATCTAAAAAAGCTCTCCTAGTCTTTTTACATTAAAATCATATCCATCAATCTCTAATACCGAAGTTGAGAACGATCATGATTCTTATCTGGAAATTATGGTATGTATTTGATTTGCAGAGCAGATACGTTTTTCCATAATCAACTGCATTAGTTAATTCTTTTGTTTAAAAACTGATCGCTTTCATTAAACACTTCAGCTATTGTTTTGGTACTTCCTTAACACTCGATAATATTTTTTCTTTTTTGTGTTTACTGCAGATTGAGAATGAAACAACCTACTCCGATTACGAAAACTAGAGACAAGTAGTAATATTCATCAAGGCAGGAATATTGGCAGAGAAGCAACTAGTCAGCCGTTAACAACTCATTGATATCGCTGCAGCAAACATGATTAATTTATATACAGTGTATTTTATTTCATGTATAGACATATTATAATTTATTACAAACTTGAGTTTAGAAATAAAATATTTCAAATACAAATAAAATTTTACAAACGATGGAGTAAATATAAACAGTTTAGTCCATATGGCGGTTGTCTAGCAATAAGATTAAACTGGTACTCTTGATATGTGAATATTAGCGTGTAAGGGTGCTCTCTGATTAGTTATTTTGGTAATAGCAGTTCTGTCGCTGTCACTGTTGGGTAAATGTTGAAGGCGATTCTCTCGCTACTACATGGCTGGTAAGAAAGTTATCATCAGAACTCTTCTCGTGGCTTACTATCGCAAAGCTCTGTCAGTTGGCCAGAGATTTTTGCTCGTAAAGGCGTTTTCGTTCTTTTTTAAAAACAGATGTATTATCCTTGTAAGTAGCTGCGGTCACTTCAACCTCAATTTCCAGACCTCCCTGAATGATTGGTGATCTTTTAAGAATGACATCTACCACCCTTGCAATCATTGTTCTTCGGTGTATGATGAAAATCTCTCTCTCACACTAAAACAAATAATGAAGCGGTAGGCATGGAAAAAATAAGTATTGCGTTTTACTGAAGAACCAAAGTAAAATTCAATTAATTTAGTAAATGTGAAAAACTCATTACTTACCACAAGTTGTTGGCTTATCAAAAGCCTCCAAAGCGATGGATATTCGTGAAAACCTCTTGACGCAGCAAAAATTGTTTACTGTAGCTTGGCATGATCGCTTCGCAGTTGTAAGCCAACCGGAACACATGGTTTGCGCATGCGTAGGAATAACTCTATTACTAGTCGCAATAGAGCTAATTTTTCCTAGAGAGTGGCAGTTTTCAGCTGCAAATAAATTTATCCGCGAATATGCATGAAAAGACAATTTTCGCGAAATATAACTCCGCGAATAAATTCATCCTGTACGGTAACATGCTATAAATCTGCATATTTATAAGTTATAGATTGATAATCTATCAAATGATACACATATATATTCATGAATTTTATGAAGTGACAAAAATAAACCATATTTATATTACATGCAGATATTACATTATACAAGTATCTTTGCATAAATATTTAAATTTGCTTTACATGTAGTTTGTAGTTTATTTTGTGTTTTCTTTGGTAGGACTGACTATCTTTCCTTCAGATATAAGAGTTTTTGGTAAGCTGACTCAGAGTGAATTGTGTTCAACTTGTTACAGCTTGTTTGCAATTTCTTCCTTCCTCAAATTTTATTTTAATCAGAATAACATAAAATTCTTAAAAATGCTTTAACAATACATGACAAAGCAGCCTTTCACATAAGATTTGAATTTGTATAATAGAAGGTTTAAATTCCCACAACTTCCAAGTAATATCGGGATGCTTCATGTATAGGGAAGGCTCTTCTTTCAGTCAAGGAAAAACTCATACTCTCACTTTAGTTATGCTATCATCTGCAACAGAAAAGTAATGTTTTCAGGCCCTCTTATTCACTATATATTAAGGTATATTTATGTATTTATATATATAAATGTATATATTTCTATATGTATATATTTATATATATATATATATATATATATATACAGCGAAACATGGATAACTCGTCCTCGGATATAGCGAACACATGGTTAACTCGAATGGAATTGCTTGGTCCGTTCCAACGCAATGATAAGTGGCTCTATATAACTCAAACTCAACACTGTTAATTCGAACTGTTTTTCGTCCAACGGCTACCGAAACGGTTGCTATCGCTTTAGAAAATCACTTTATTCCAATCCATAGAGGTAAACCTCAACTTTTCGTAATTCATAAGCGTCGTTATTACCTCCATCGGCAAAATATTTTTGTCAACGACTTTTCTAAAGGTTTGGTGAAATTTGACTTATACTGCTATACGATGAATATCACGGGCGCAAGGATTTTTGCCACGCACATACAAAACAAAAACAGCATGTTGTTTTTGTTTTGAATGTGCGTGGCGAAAATCCTTGAGTGCGTGACCCGGCTAGCCCGTGATGAATAGTTTTCCGACGTTGATTCCGTGTTGAATCAACGTCGGAATGTTGAATGTTTAAAACGTCTTAAAAATTGTTGTAATTAAACGTATACGTTGTCTTAGCTAAAAAAAACTATTCATCGTTTGACTTAAACACAGAATACGTGTGTAAATTCAATAAGTATCCATTCAAAAAGCGTGAGTGATATACAATGTACCGTAAAACCTCGTAAAACTTTTAATTGAACTGCCTCGGAGTGTTGCTCTTAACGAATCCCAGGTAAAGTAAGGTAATCTTTGGATAAACTTCAAGAAAAATCGGCAAAATTGATCGTGGGTAAAACACTCAAAAGAAAAAGATGTCTTTTCTTTTGAGCACTTTTGCTCGGTCCCTCGAAGTTTGAGTTATCCGAGTTTCACTGTATATATATATATATATATATATATATATATATATATATATTTTTTTTTTTTTTTTCAATTTCTTCTCCCTCTTGGAGAAGAAATTGAAAAATGCTGAAATGTAAGAACAACCGTAATCCCAGTAGTCATTGGGGCACTGGGCGCAATAACACCGGCGCATAAAATGTGGCTTGCCCAAATACCAACAACAATCAACTCAAGTGAGTTGCAGAAAAGTGCGCTATTGGGAACAGCTAAGATCTTGAGGCAAGTGCTCAAACACCCAGGTCTCTGGTAGGAGACCCAAGTTAGAGCAGAATTTACCACCCATACGGGGTATCCGGGGTGAGGAAACAATTTTTTTTTATATACAGTCAAACATGGATAACTCGAACTTCAAGGGACCGAGCAAAAGTGTTCGAATTATCAGAGCGTTCAAGTTATCAGAGCACTGTCACAAGTCCATATATTTACTTATTTATTAGTAGATACATGTACATATACAAACTATAATATAAATCCAAAGCACAAACAGCTTGTTTCAAATTAAATGCTTCTAATGTAAAGTTTAAAACGTTTTCATGAAAAAGTATAGAGATTTTTCTATCATTTGAGATTGGTTTGTTGTGTGAGGTGATGTTATTGCCAGGACGTTTTTTAGATTGACATTGGCAAAACTTGATCGTTGTTGAAATGCTCAAAAGAAAAGACATTTTTTTCTTTTGGGGTTTACCCACGATCAATTTTGCCGTTTTTTCTTGAAGTTTATGCAGATCACGTTACTTTACCTGGGATTCGTTAAGAGCAACACTCCGAGGCAGTTCAACTAGAAGTTTTACGAGGTTTTACGGTACAGTCTATATCACTCACGCTTTTTTATTAGATACTTATTGAATGTACACACGTATTCTGTGTTTAGGTCAAACGATGAATAGTTTTTTGTAGCTCAGACAACGTATACATTTAATTACAACAATTTTTAAGACGTTTTAAACATTTAACATTCTGGCATTGATTCAACACGGAATCAACGTCGGAAAACTATTCATCACGGGCTAGCCGGGTCACGCAATCAAGTATTTTTGCCACGCACATACAAAACAATATACGATTTTTGTTTTGTATTTGCGTGGCAAAAATCCTTGCGCGCGTGACCCGGCTAACCCGTGCTATTCATCATATCGCAGTATAAATCAAATTTCACCAAACTTTTAGAAAAGTCGTTGACAAAAATATTTTGCCGATGGTGGTAATAACGACGCTTATGAATTACGAAAAGATGAAGTTTACCGCTATGGCTTTGAATAAAGTGATTTTCTAAAGCGATAACAACCGTTTCAGTAGCCGTTGAGAAAAAAACAGTTCGAATTAACATTGCTGAGTTCGAGTTATCTATAGCAATTTATCATTACGTGAGAACGGACCAAAGGAAATGTTTGAATTAACCATGTGTTCGAGCTATCTGTGGACGAGTTATCCATATTTGACTATATATATATATATATATATATATATATATATATATATATATATTGATATTAACGTGTATATATATATATATATATATATATATATATATATATATATATATATATATATATACACATCAATTATAGTTTCTGTCGTCAATAGTTTGTCTAGTTATAGTGATACAAGTCTAAAAACAAAAAGATGCATCACACTGAGTTTTAACTCTGAACCTCTATTTCTGAACCTCCATTTCTGCACACAGACACACAATCTATTACACTACACTGTCTTTGCCATACTACGTGGTGATATCTCACATACTTATGGAGCACAATTACAACAAGATGCACAGCCTTATGCAGCTTTCCATTGGTTATTACTGATTATTAATAATAATAATAATAATAGTTAATAATTATAAGCAAGCTGTCTTCAGACAGCTTTGCACACGACTTTTATTATAGTAAGAGACTAACTGAAGTTATTAGCTGAAGTTATGCAAATTCATTACGTAAAAAAACTTAGTCAATGGCAATTAAATTTATAACTTAATGCAGGTTTTTTGTGCAAAAACTTTTTTATTACCCATACAACACCAGGCTTTCATATAATACAGTCATAAAATTTTATTTAACACATTTAACAAAATATCTTTATACTCTGCATAATTTAGATAAAACTACTTACCGTCGCAATATATGTAACCGCAGATTGTTGTCCGCAAGTTACTGCCTGGACAGTTCTCCTCACCACCAGACGGATTTGAACAGGTTCTTGTTTTATGTCTGACACCTCGACAGGTGTTAGAGCAGGGAGACCAAGGGCCCCATTGGCTCCATTGAGCAGAACCAGATACTGTATATAAAGGAGATTCTGATCATACATTTAAACTTTACATAAATAGAGCCAATACAAGTTAACAATAAACTTGTAACCTCAGTTAAACAGAAAAAGTGATGAAACGGTACTTTTGAGAGTTGCGACACAGAATGTTAAATTTTTATTAATAGGGTCCATACTACGGTCTTACTATATAAACTCTGTAATGTTCTTTGTTTCATTGTGTATGCAGTGACCTATTGCAAAAAAGCATTATTATGAGGTCATAGGTCATGTTGTGACCTTGACTGCTGAAAGGTTACACAATTATATTAAATACATTTCTTCGGACTCTAATGCACAAGCTTTTTTAAGCCCAAGGTTTTTTTCGACAACCTTTGCTTCAAGTAAAATGTTGTGTAAAATTATGAAGCTAAAGTGACTTTCTCATGCGCTATTAGTTAAAGGAAAGAGTTTCTATTAGCAAATGCTGTATTTTTATATTTTTATTGGTGAGTATCATAATAAACATTTAAGAATTACTAATAAAACAATACTCAATGTTAACCTAAGTTGAGATAAAAATAGTTTTCTGTGTTTGACTCTGTTTCTTGGTTTTTCACAAACCACTTTTAGTTGATGCTATTTTTAATGCCTAAGACAAAAAATCTGCACCTCAAGTAGCTAAAATGATACTATGTTTTTACTCTTTTAGATAAGGTAAATCTAGCTAGAGAATTGATGAAATGAGGTGCAAAAAGTTACTCTCAGAGAAGATCTAATAATTATGTTTACTACATGTACACATCTGACAGCCATTTTCATCTACAGCAAAGCCATTTGGGCATGGTCCAGCACAACGAGATACTAGGCAGGGCCTTAGTCCTGTAACAGGCAGCCAAATTACAGTTCAAATCAGCTGGAATAACCTGTACTTAGTACTAACAATTAAAGAGAACTTATCAACTATCAAAGGTATGTTTGTATCATTTTGTATGCAGCTCTGAAAGTGTTGTTTATTTGTCATATAAAACTGCATTTTAGTATAAAAGTTGCTGGCTATATGCATGCTGTATGGTTTTGGGTTTCCATGTTGTCTCTTTTTACCGTGATCAAATACTTGAAAAATTTTTACTTTTTCCGTGTTTATTTGTCATCTGCTTTTGGTTTTAGGTTAAAAATATTTTTCTAATACCTGCTACATAAAAACTTTACATCTACCACATTAAACATTCTTAAATAAAAAAGTTATAGCTGAGCCACTGAGAAATGCACTAGCAAAATTAGCTATTAAAAAGCTGGAAAAATTATAAAAAAATATATATAGTATATATACAGAGCACCCTCTGGATAGGATCACCCTGATATACAATTTTTTCACCTTACGAAGTCGAACATGTTGATGTTTTCACCTCATCATACGAACTTTATTTCATCATAAAAATTCAAGAAAATCTTTGCTGAATTCAAATTTGGTTGTTGGTGTACTTATTGCGTATTTCGAAAATACAAAGACATCAAAATTCGGTTCGTCAAAAACATTTTCACAACGTTTAGAAGAGACGCGATGACCGGCTTCTCTCAGGTCAGCATTCCAAGTGGGAAATTTTGTAAAAGTTAGGCCTACATAAGCGAGATAAATTTGATATATATAAATTATAAATATAAATACATATAAAATAAAAAAATGAAAAATTTGAGAAAAGAAATTTGAGCAAAAAATTAATATATACATATATATATATATATATATATATATATTTATATATATATCTATATATACGAAACCTCTTCATGGTGCTTACCACCGACAAATATCTAAGGTTGGCGATCTTCACAAGACATATATGTGGCTGAACAAAGGAATCCTAACGGCCAATACAGAGTCGCTAATCATGGCAGACCAGGAGCAAGTGCTCCCAACAAAGCAACTCCAGACAAAAATCTATCAAACTAGAGACGATCCTAGATGCAGACTGTGCAAAGATGCACCTGAGACCATCCTCTTGGAGAAGAGATTGAAAAATTCTGGGATGTAAGAACAACTGTAATCCCAGTAGTCATTGGGGCACTGGGTGCAATAACACCGGCACATAAAATGTGGCTCGCCCAGATACCAACAGCAATCAACTCAGGTGAGTTGCAAAAAAGTGCGCTATTAGGAACATCTAAAATCTTGAGGCGAGTGCTCAAACTCCCAGGTCTCTGGTAGGAGACCCGAGTTAGAGCAGAAACTACCACCCATACAGGTTAACCGGGGTGAGGCAACAATTATATATATATAGATATATATATATATATATATAAATTGTTTCCTCACTCTGGTTAACCCGTATGAGTAGTAATTTTTGCTATAACTCGCGTCTCCTGCCAGAGACCCGGGAGTTTGAGCACTCGCCTCGAGATCTTAGCTGTCCCCAATAGCGCACTTTTCTGCAACTCACCAGAGTTGATTGCTGTCGGTATTTGGGCAAGCCACATTTTATGCGCCGGTGTTATTGCACATAAATAAATAAAATATTTTTGCATTAAAAAGTTTTTGTTTTCAATTTAGGCACCATATACCATTCTAACCTTTAAATAAAGGTGTTCGTTTATTTTTGGGCGTGTCTGGCCTCGAAATAATTCAAATATTTGAACACTCATGGCATAGCTAAAACAGGTTGTTACAAAATATTTCTTACTTCTTATGCTATCCATTAGCTCAATATTTAAAACAGTTTATAAGTACTGGCAGGTGATCTACATGTAGTTGTAGTAGCTAATGTTGTTGTAGACTAAGTTTCTTTATTTAATGATTTCAAGTAACTTAAGCTAATATTTGATCTTTACTATAACAATAGCCGTATCCATTTTTTTATTAGGAAATAGTTCTTATCAAAAAAGTCAAACCTTTACATTGGAATGCGCAGATGTGCAATCATGAGCAATACTACTTAACCATGCCGCCACCTTGCCCAATTATGGAATAATTGTGCAATCATTACTAACATTATCATTATTATAATTATTAAACATGATCTCACATGGCACATGGGGCTGCAAATGTGTTAGTAACCAATAGTACTTTTGCAGTGAACATATGTTAATCCATCATATTAGTCTACTGGACATGCATACAAACAACAAAAAAGTTGACTCTTGGTTCTACACATATGCAGCATAATATATTGATAGAGTGGTTATATATAACAGAGTTGTGGCAAACAGTCAAAGTTTCCAGATGCATGGAAGGTATGGTAGAGCTTGTAAAAACATTCGCTGATCAAAAACAGATGAATGTTTAGGAAATGCTAACCAGGAAAAATCTGTGATTATCATTTATACATATTTTAATCAGAAACTCATGAAAAATTATTTCATGTTTTTAAAACAATAAAATAAATAAAAAATAATATTGGCATAAATTATAATCCAAGTATATTTTATTAATTATTTTTTTTTAATTGGAATGATATTTGAAAATAGTAATTAAAATATTAAGTTGAGTAAAATAATTGAGTTTCATAATTTTTTGACATGTACTTTTTTTATAATAAAAAAACTTGGTAGTTTATAATAAAATAACAATTTGGAGTTATGTACTTTTTCTTATTGGCAGCTTGCTAATGGAGTTGCTCTAATAGTATCAAAGGTGAGACATCGCTTTTAATTTTTTGTATTTTTGTCTTTCACAATATGTTTAGTCTGTAATAATCTTCTCTATTCCACATAGAGGTAGACCTTTTTAAGTTGCAACATCCCAGCATATGACACCAGCTGCAGAATAAACACAGCGATTCGTTATTAAAAGGCATGACGATTGTAACCTTATGAAGGCTATATTATAGCTGCTACTGCTCACTGATATATAAAATTTCCCACATGTTTGAGTTACTAAAAGCAATTATTTAAATTTACTTACGCATACAAACAAACAAACAAAATTTGGAGCAGGTGTTGATACAAGTTTTTGATATTTATGTGGCAGCTAATGAAAAAATTTCAGAATAATTTTTATTTATCGAGACTTTGATATCCGATATCATTTACATAATAGACACAATTCGAACAACAATCCTGAAGACAATGATTTTACTCTTCTATTGTACAATGTGAGTTTATGAGAGTGAAATGTTGCCATGAATAATAGCTAAAAGGATATGGTGTGTCAATTTGTTTCTTTATTGTGCTGAGTATAAGAAATAATTAATTATTTGAATTATTAATGGCTTGTCAATTTTTTGGTTCATGTTATGCAACAGACATGTTTACTGAGCAGCTAAATATAGACAGTTTAGAGACACAAGCTATTATTATCTATAAACTTTTGGTAATTTCAAGTGAATATATGGTAATTATATTAGATATGCCAGCCAGTATTATATAATACTGCAGAATGCAAAACAACAGTAATCTGTATTTGTATTTCTCAAAGTCCGCATGCTGGAATTCCATCTGTTGGAAATCGGGCTATAGCTATTATTAGAACAGCTGAGCTGGACAACAATACAGACTCAAAGTCATGGCTTACCGTCATTGGAAGCCTAACCTTATTAACTAGCTTAGTGGAGTTTGCCATTGACAGTATGCCAGGCTACTAGCTCTAAAGGTACAGCTGTTTGACAAAGTTTTAAAACCTTTACAGTTGTTTTAGTTTTTTTCTTAATTTATTTCTACTACACGACACACTTCTCTCACGATATGTAGTTTGAAAGTTATAATGGCAAATGTTGTTATATGTTAAATACAAATCAATTTTCTGTCCTAAGACTCTTCTATCACACGGGCAACGCCGGGTGGCAAAGCTAGATATACTATAATTTCCACATTTCTACAGCTTATATAATACTGCAGAGTCCAAAACAACAATAATTATAATATAATTTCCACATCGCTACAGCTTCCAGTCTTATTTAATGACAAGGGAGTTAAGTAATATTTCTGGTCAGTTCAGATCTTTCCCTTTGATGGAATGTTCATAATTTGGGAAAAGTGTTGCAACACAGTTTAATATTATTGACTTTGACATTGCTTGCTGAAAAAAACAATTCAAGTTTTAGCAAGCTCTCTTAAGTCCTTTTAACATCTGAGAAAATCAAAATCAAAAGCCATCTTTGATTAAACTTTGATTATCTTTGCAGTATCTTTGGTTAAACTGAAATTGAAAATATTATATTGGATTAAAATGGGTATATTAATTTTTTTCTAATACCTTTTTAAAAGTTAAATTTAATAAACACTTAATTCTCATTAAATTTCTCAAGAAATCTGTTTTCTTAACTTTTAGCAAAGCATGATATGTGACGTCTGGTACACACTAAGCTATTTTAATCCCAGTCTTTGAGAAGATTAGTTGCAGCTCAGGTTTGCAAGCTTTATATTAGCGAAGTCTAATTATCAATAAGTTTAATTTTGGCATTAGCTAAAAAGACTTAATTCAAAGAGAAAATAGTAGCAATGAATTCAATTCTAACAGCCCGTCGTAACAAAAACTAAATAAAAGCAGCCAATCGTAACAAGTAATTTGATACAGACAGCCAATCATAACAAAGAACTCGGTAAAAGCAACCAATCATAGCTAACAACTAGTGTTTAATATATTTCTTCCAAGTATCTTGAATAATGAGCAGTTAGAACAGTGAAGAAGAATGTCATGTAAGAATGTAATGAACAACTAGTCTGTGTTGATAGCCAATACTGCAGGTTGATTGAACTATGAGAGTTCTGATGTCTAGTGGGTACCATGGGCATAGTCTGCGTTACTTAAGGGTTAAAGTTTTATTGTAATATCCTAATGCTATCACTACAAACTAGTAATCTAGTAGTCTCATGTGGCGTGAGAGATCATCAGGGTTAACTAAAGAGCACAGAAAACAAAACTTTTAGCACAGCTTTTCTAGAGGCCAGGAAGATGGTGCTATTGTGTAAAGCTACCAATTTTTATGCCACGAGTTCGAGTCCCGTTGAAAGCAATATTTTATCCCTGACTTCGGATAAACAAATAACTAATATTTCAGCAGATTCCAAACATAGCTGGCTAACTTAAAAATACTATTCGTCTAACTGATCACGAAGTGCCTAGGCAGTTACATAAGAGTGACAATAGAACATCATTGCTGACATGTTCGCTGACAAAAATGAAGCATTTTAATATTATAAATAAAGATGAGCTAATTAGCTCAAACTTTCATAAAATGCTCACCGACTTCAGCTTTACAGGGACAGCCTGGCAAAGGACAACCTCTGCTGTCAGTCTGAAGTCCCAATGGACCGCAAATCGTGGCAGAGCAGTCAGCATCGATCTCACAGGCAAATCGAGCAGTAGCTAAAAAAGTACATACTACTTGGGTAGCTACCCTAAAATGTATGCTGAACACACAGGTATAAGTATGAAAATGTTGAAAGTACTTCTGAAAGAAACATAATAGAACAAGTTTTTGTTACCAGCTATAACAATAATTTCTTTTATAAAATAAGACAGTTGAAAATTAGATTTACTTTGTTTTTCAATTGCTAATAAAATCAAGCTTTATCAACTTTCAAATGCACTGCACTAGATTATAAGTATTTAATGTTTACTTAATGTTTGATAAAACTTTTGAACATAATCTATGCGTTTTTTAGTTTAGGTGGTAATTGCTCTAACAATGTTGGTACAGACTGTAGCCTGGTCACAGAATATTACCTATGAGCCTCCACCAACTGTAGATATCATAAATAATCAGTCTTTATATAGGAATATTAATTTAAAAAAATTTTATTTTTGTATATTTGCAAATTCATGACAAATTTTTAAGGAAATCAGCTGTGAAATGTAGTATTTATACTTACTTGCAGCAACGCAACTGATTACAACAGCAAGCGACAGAAGTAGTGCGGGACTTCTCATGTTGTCTTTGTTCTTTCAATGAAACCTGACCCGCTGGGTATTCTCCTTTTATACACTTGGCACTCGTCAACTGTTGCTATGGCAACGATAACAACAATGCTGTTTATGGCTAACATCATGCTAGGTGCATCATTGTTGATACGAACTTCGAAGTTTACCTTGAGATCTACTATTTAAATAGTGTTTTCATTTTAGTATGAAGATTGCATTCCACATACTGTAGGTAGACATTCTCTTATAATAGCATTGGCTGTATTAATGCTGCAAAAATGAATTATACATTTTGGAAGTGATGTCTGGCGCATTTCTCACAAGTACTAAATACAATAATACCTCTTTATAAGTCCTGATGAAGCCACTCTGTTTAGTAATTGCTAAAACAACTTCTAACCAAAAATTTTTTTCCCATTTTATGCAAACTATTTGATAACTAAAATTACTTTGAAACTTTTATTAAAAATCCTGTAAAGTTTTGAGACCAAGCTTTTGTCAGTTTGTATTTTGGCTTTTTGAGACTGATAGTAATAAATAGCAAACAGTTGGTGCAAGTTTTAGCTAAAGACTAATCCTTAAGTCTCTCTAGACATTCAATGTAAACAGTGCTTTAATTCAGAGAAATATTTTAGTAATAAAATCTTCTAAGCTACTATGGATCTAAATTCAAGATATCTTAGGTTTCACTGAATGTGCAAAGTTTTATAAAGCTATGAATTTGATTCTGAAAACTTTTGTTTTCAATTTCGGTGTTGTTATGTCAGAGTGCTGTTACCAGGATTGTAACGATCGACCTCTTGGTCACCATGGTCACAGGGCTGAGTCTTCCTATCACTGGAAAAAGCTCGGTCACAGTTGAGGATGCCCGAATGACCTGACAAAACCATTTAGAGACTTAATGTAAAATAGAGAGATGCAGAGCCTAAAAAGGGAAAATAGGAGAAAAGAGCATAAAGCAATCGTTTGGGCAAAGTTTGTTGAAACTATGGGTTGTGAAATGTATATCCCTAGACACTTTCTCAAGCTAAACCCCTTTATTATTAGTCAAAGTCCAGACAACAACTGACTGCAATGGTCACACAAACAGGGTGGTCATTTGAGTGCATAATAAGTGCAAGCAAAGATAGCATCGAAGGTCTGCTAAAGTCACAGGTGTGATGGCTAGTTATGCAAGAGCTGGCTTACTGAGACATTAAGCTTCTCAACATAATAGTAGGAGGCAATAATGATGTAAGGGCACAGGGAAAGGGTTACAGTACCTTTTCAACAGAGTTGTATGTGTACTCTCTCTGTGTGTTTGCATATGATTTACTGCTTATTTTACATGTATGCTGATGTATACTTATTCAAATATAAATATTATTTAAATATATACATGTATATATATTTAAATAGGCCAGATGTGACAAGAGGGCAGAGATCTCTTTCACGTTGTTCTGTTGTTATGCGCACACACTGATCACATGTGTTCATATATATTTTTGAAATATATATATACATCTTATTGCTTTGCACTTGGTGTTTTCACTCATGTGCAGCAGTAAAGGGAACACAGCAGTTTCTTTTATGTTATTTCATATCTGAGACTAAAAATCATGACTAAGCACTTGTGACTCTAATGAGAGTAAGAGAACAAAGGCATTTATCCAAATAGGTCAGCATGTATTCAAACAAATAAAAAGCCATTTCCTTATACAATACACTCATAAAAATGCAACATACAATGTTTGAGAGAGGTAAATACCTAAACCTAAAAGTGATACATAAACCTAAAAGTATTAGGTTTATGTATCACTGAGAGATTCACGTTCTAAATCTACGTCGAGGGCAAACAATGCTTTGCTGTCAATGTTCATGATGTCAGAAAGACATTGAACAACAAAATATAATTGTACCACAATATAAGCTGCTTTTAGTGTTTCATTAAAATTTCAAAAGAGGGTTTTTAAATAGATTAGAATCACTAAAGGAAAAATAGAAAATCTTCCCAACCTGTTGATTTAACACATAGCTTATGTGAAATTGTGATTCCAGGGTTTTTAATGAACTCTTAGTGCTTTTTAGTTTGATAATAAAATGTCAAAATCACTAAACAGGCCATAGGATTTATTTATTCATACCAAGCGTCTCAATTGGTAGATGTTTTTACTTTTCATGCTGTCTAACAGTGTATAAAATAGCCAGCGTTAATGAAGAGTCACATTTTAGCTTTAATAATAGATTTAAATTTGTACTTTAATAATTCAACTTTGACTTGTTAATAAAGATTTAAACAATTAATTAAAACTAGAACAATACAAAAAAATTTTAGTGATTTATTTTGTCACTTATTTTATGTATATTATTTTCATTTACTTCTTTTTACACTTTTTAATTTTTCTTTTATCTACATCATTCTCTTCGTATCATCTCGTACTTTTATCTTTCTTCTCTTCGTAGATATCGAATATAGAATATTGCTTCGTTATTGTTTACCTATTTCTTTTTTATATCAGAGAAATCAGCGGCTGTAATAAACTGTCATAGGAGAGTTGCAAAGATGAGAGGTTGAAAAAGTTGTTTTTTAAAAGACAGAAGCTCTATCATGAAAACGAAAACGAAATTCCAGAAAAGTTGACTCTTATTTACCAAATTTGAGTTCTTACTTTCTTCTGGCTTCCATCCAACCAACTACTTGCTCTACTTAAAGTTTATGTATTCTGTATTCCTATTTTAATAATATGCTATTCTAAAACAGCACAATTGCAGTATAATATATATACTAACTGGGCCATGCAGAACCAATATTTATTGCATTGTTTAAAAAATTTAATGGTAATATTTCAAAAGTGGATATTATGGAAACCAATAATATAGAATGTTCACTATAATAAAAGTTGTGTTCGTCTGTTCATTTGTCTGAAGCCACACTCGGATGTTAAAAAAAAATAACAAAAAAGATTGCTCCAAACAGGACTCAAACTCCCACCCTTCAGCTTATCAGGCCAACACTCTACCAAGTACGCTGATCAATTGTCTGGTACATCCACGAATAACTGTGTAGTTAGGTATCACAACTGATGATTTCGTACAGTGAACCAAACTGCCAGAATAACAGTTTATATGATACTCACACTGGTGCAACGCAGACGTTGACTCCATCTCTCAAGTTACAACATTTCAGGTTGTCATCACAGTCAGAGTCTCTAATGCATGATCCTTTGTGATCCACATTGGGAGACCGAAGGGCCGGACATCTTCCTGGTTTCTCATCTCGACCACTTTTGAAAAAGAAATTTTACTATTAGCACAGACCATTGAGTAAAAAGCCAACTTTTGATCAATGGCAATGTTAGGAACTTTACTACTTTAGAGGAATATTACCTTGGCAGTTTCGATTTCGGCATGATCTTCTTTGAAAGTTTTTGCCAGGGCATTTCTTGCCTGAGCAGGTTCTGGTTCTGCGTCCACAAGTACCAGAGCAACTAGACCAGGGGCCCCATGCGCTCCACTGGCTTGGACCTGAAACTAAAATGACAGCCATTTCAGTTAAAATAAATTGTACTTTCTGCTAGTTTATAAGCTAACAGTGCATTATTGGTTGTCAACAAGAACAACTAGACGCTGAAACCAAGGCACAAACTTTAGTAGTTTAATCTAATCCAGAGTTTTAAAGGCAAAAAATAATCAACCAATTTTCACATAATGTCATGTTTTGATAGCCCGGAAAATATCCCTAATATTTTCACCCAAAAACATAAATGTTAACAAGACTTCTAACATTTAACTTTTTATATTTGAACGTTTTAAATTACTGCTATGTCAGTTAAATTGCAAATAACTAATGAAATTTTTGCTAACGTTCAGTTCCTCCTAAATATCTGAATAAATCATTTAACAACTTCATGCAGAGAAACCAAATTCAAGGCTTTTCCTTCTTATGTTAAGGTACGGCAACATAAAAAAATGAAAAAAATTTATAAAAAAATTTACATGTACAAGAGAAAAAAATATTTGTGGGAACTAATATTGTTTAGATCTGAAGTAACGGTAGAGTAGCATTTTCTGGTATGGTTCTCTAAAAGGATGTTGGGTACACCTTCAGTAATTGGTGAAAAACTACAATCAATGGAAACTTTCACAAAGCAAAATATTATCCTTTATTGTTGCTGATAGTTTTTTCATCTGTTGTGTTAGTGCATTGATCTTTAATACAAGAGTTCAAAAGTTTAATACTCACAGTTCATAATTTGGACAAACACCAGAGAGAATGGATTTCAATCTCAATTATCAGTGAAAATGAAAACTTGTTAATATTAATAACTTCTAACTGTTTGCAAATCTCTTCTGAGTGAAGAACAGTTTTAGTCTTGCTTCAATGTGGAAACCAAAAAATTTGTATATATTCTATATATATATATATATATATATATATATATATATATATATATATATATATATATATATATATATATATATATATATATATAGTCAAATTAGATTGAATAGGAGGCCACTTTGGAAAATATATCCACGATATAGGGCTTTTGGATAATAGGAGGCTTCTGATAGGAGGCTTCGCTAGAAACATGCTTAAACAACTCTACTCGTCATGCTGATCGCATACGTATCTATTTTGCATTTTGCATAAATTTTGCCGGAGAGTTCAACATTTTGGAAAATTTTGCAGGTTAAGAGGCTCTGTAGTTTGAAATGGAGGACCTCCCATTAGCGTAAAATTTGAAAATTTTTATACAAAATTCTGAGTTGTCTTCTCTTTTGCAAGAGAAGTTATCTTCTCATTAAATTCAGGGCCTCCTATTATGTTTTTATATCTTGAATTAGATAGTCCTAGTTCCAAGCTCTACTTCTTTTCTTTTTATATAAATTTAGCTAACTATGATATTTATTTTGGTTCTTTTTACTTGTAATGAACCTTTATTGCATCATTTAATTTTCTATCAATTGGTTAAAAAGGCAAACTAATCCCTGCAACTCCATTTCAGGGATTTTGCCAAAAGAACCTAAGAAAACCGATTTGCAGGCACATCTGTGTGTGCTTTGATCTAAAGTTTATCATACATATTATTCATAAAATTGAAAACTTATGCTTTCCCTTAATAGCTTGTTAGTGGGCATGCATGGCAAAAACAAGCACTTTGTCCATTTTAAAAAAGTTGTAATAAGTTGCAATAAAAGCTAGGATGGTATTGACATCAAGTAATTGGTATTGAAACCATCCTAGTTGTCAAATAGAAAACTTTTAAAACGTATATTAATTAAAACAGTGCATATATTCATGCTGCCAAATATGCCTGGTAGAGTCAGAGACACCCAATTTTTAAAACATAAATGTCAAACATGGGAGATTTGCATGCCTGTGGCCACATTTATTACTTATACAGTTTGATTTAGTCAATTCATTGCTACTGAGGCAAAACTGGGAAATATAGCATATGTGGGGCCCTTTGGATTATAAAAGGTTTCAGATAAGAGCTTTCGATGAAACCATGCAGTAACATTGAACACACTGTGCAGATTGCATGCATATATATCTAACTCGCATTTATCAACATTGGTCAGCATATTTCTTTAAAAAAAGCCCAAACTTACTCAAAAGGAAAAAAATTGACTCTTTAAGCAACCCCGTCAAGGAGTTGAGTTTACAGAAAAGGAAAGCTCAATATAAGTACGTCAAACAAATTGCTCAAGTCAGTGCAACGGTGACAAATAAAATATTCTTAAAACACAATGAGTTTGTATAAATCTAAAAGTCTTTAGTGCAAATGGAGCAACCTATCAAAAGCAGGCCAAACAACTGTTACATTACCAAAAGATTAAAAATCAAAGCATTCACAAGAATACCATAAAACATTTATCAACAAAAGTGGACTATTTTATTTCTGTCAAATAAAGCTGTAGAGCTTCAAAACACTGAGCTCTATAATTGTCTTGCAAATTGTGTGACCATCTCCTGGCACCTCGAGTATAATGTGTGAAGTTGTGGTAGCTGTAACTAATGGCTCTGCACAACGTTTAAAATATGATTTTAGCTAGAGATCTTAGAAGCGATTCGCAAGAGAACTTTGCTGATTGTAGACACGCCCAGCTACAGAAAGAACTTTAAGGTTGGATGTCATTCCAGTCACTGGATGCCTTTTTGGAAATTGAACATCAACTTGTTGTTTGAAGGTTAGGCAATCTAGACCACTTTGCCTCCACTGGTAAATATGCTGCTCTACCTGCAAAGAAACCAGTTATTAACCTGTTAGTATAGTTAAAAATTAGGAGAATGTTGAACACTACTCATTTTACAGACTTTCCCAAGATATCAAACCAGCTTTAAAACAATACTGACTAAAAAGTGTGCTCCATCATGTTGTTTTAGAACGCTTAGGAGATTGGCCAGAAACTTGAAGAGTAGGCTTTTGCAGCTAGCTATATTGGTGGCTGTACTAAATGTAGGTCACACAGAAGATGCTTTCCTACTGAAACTCTGCATAATTATGTTTGCCCTAAAGAGATTGAAGTTCTCACTATGTTGATGTTTTGCCTAAACAAAAATTAACTTAGTAAGCCTTAAAAAATTCTTGTTTCGATGTTGTTAACACAAGTTAACTCAATAAAAGTAAAAAACAACAAACATTACCATTAATGCTTTCTTTTAAGCTAAAGCTTTTTTGTCAAACTATTAGGTAAGAATGGTATCTTTTAAATATAAAATGTAATGAATAGTTGGGTTAAGAAAAGCTTTATTTTACAAACTAATAATTACAGCCTTACCATTCCTCTTATTTCTAAGCAAAATGCACCAAAATCTACCAAATTTTACACATTCAGCCTGCACTGTGATGAGAACCGTGTCTGTCCATATAAAGCCACAGTTGGATAATGGAAAAATATTGCATCCCGCTGGATTTGAACTTGCAACATTTACCTTGCTAGACTGACACTACAAAAACTATGCTAATTAACCTTGTAATAATTTACAATAATTGAATGCATAATTATTGCAACTGATAATCTTTTACAGCACTCTACACTGCCAGGGTATTTGTTGGTACAAGCCAAGTTGATTCAAAATCTTGAGCTGAGTAAAATTCCTAACTGTCTACATGGTCAATTTTTTCCATGCACAGATTGACTATGAATTGTATAAAAGTCCCTTTTCATTCAGTTGGCCTTTAACACTGTAAGGTTGGGGTGTATGAATATGCCTTTCACTGCAATGCATACGTGTACAAATTAAGCATAGGGTTACTGCCAGGTTACTCTGCAAAGCAGAGTTGTCCTCTCATGCACTCCAAACAAATCCTAAATATTTAGGATTATACATTAATCATTAATTATATAGACATTATTGAAATTCTTTAAATAGTTTAGAAGTTTCTATTAAAACAGATTTTCAGCTTTTGTTTACACCATTTAGTCTCTGCTTATATGATAAAGCTACTCTTTGCCATTAGCATGTCTGTGCAAATGCGCTCGTTTATAACAGTTCATCTTCGTAGACTATTTGAGATGACCAAAATAAATTCTAGCTCAGCAAAAAATTTAACTCTGATGCTCATATCAACTGATTTGACAATTAAAAAACATTCAGTTTTGAAGGTAGTAAACATGAATTTGGAGATCAAACAGAAGGTGAGGTGAATAAAAGCCACAAGAGACAGACTGCTACTTGTTGCGGCTAGCTAACAAAGTAAAATCAGTGTCTGTATGACTTATCATTTATCCATCGTCGGGAAGAGCTTGGGAGCAAGATAGATTTTGATGAGACTAGATATCATGACATTCAGCTTGGTATACAGACGGTCCCCAACCTACGAACGAGTTACGTTCCGAACAATTGTTTGTACAGTGAATTTGTTCGTAAGTTGCTTCAGTGCTATATTTTGTATTATAACTTATGCTTAAGGCCTACATGTATATAAGTATATTGAAGGTTTATATTAGTATGTTTAAGGCTTGTATTAGTAACCTGTAAATTGGTTTGTACTGAAAAAACTTTTTAATAAAATGGAGAGAATATTGTGGTGGACGCCGGGCCATGACACAGCATTTCTTATTGATCGTATGTGTTGTCCTTTTTTATAATATCGTTGTTTTAATCGTTATGCTAGAACTTATTTTTGTTGTCCTTTTTTATGTGTTGTCCTTTTATTATACCGTTGTTTCACTTGTTATGCTATTGTTATATCTGATATCATGTTATAACACTATCATTTATCGTCACTTTTATTGTTGTCATACCAACTCGCTAGCGGTCCTATTTATTCACCTTGTTAGCCGGTGTTCTCACCGTTTGCCGCTAGGACGGAACAGTTGATATTACTGAATATAACGGAGCGCTCTCATTTATTTGAGCAGAGCAGATAGATGTACGCTCCTCGAATAGTGAAATTTCCTTCGCTAATAAAAAAGCTGAATGGGACTACACACACTCTCTTCTTTTTATTTATTAGTCTAGATCGTGCCAAGTAAAGGTCGGCAAACTCCTTTACAATACATACAGGAAAAATAAAAAAGTTCTTCGCGCACTGGAGATACGTTCACGCACTTATGCACTGCAACGAACTGGGCAGAGGAAGGTGGATGCTGGGTGATGCTTCTATGTAGCGCCTCTTTCTGCCGCTAATAAGTCGGTAATACCGTCGGTATTATCGATGAATATACGCGCAGACCTGTTCGTATGTACCGTTGTTTGTAACTTGAATGTTCATAAGTAGGAAACCGTCTGTATTAACACTCCAAAGCTTTCACTGATAGATCCCCTTCAAATATTTCTGATTTCTTGCGAGGCGAATCATTTTACATATTTTTGACAAAAATGACAATCTCTAATGACAAACTAGTTTAACAATGTATTGGTATCTATAATAGCGAACCGTATGCATCTTATCATTGCTCAAGTTTGGCAAGAATGTAAGCGATATTTTTAAGGACAACTATGAAAATTTTGTTAATAATTTTGGGAACTTTCACCAACTTGACACTTTACCCTATATGGCATTACTTATGTTGGTCAAACAAAAGCTTTACATAAATTCTTTACATTGAGAGGAACTTGCGTTATAATAGGTATACATGTACATTATAGCAAAATTTGCTGTACAGCTATTCCAACCAGATAAAAATCTGACCTATGCCCATACTACAAAAAATTCATAATTTGAGTTAAAATACTTGGATTTAGGTTAGAATATGACCTAAAAGTCAATGAAAGGAACTTAAGTATACTTTTCACATAGGAAACAAATACATTATGCTTATGAAACAATGCAAGTGTTTTGGCCTTAAAGTTTGGCTTATTTATGTATATACTTAAAAACATTACTTTTTATTTTGTGGGTTTTCACTGTCCATTAAAGACCCTGGTCCCCGTTAATCCCGAAAATTGAACGGTGACTGCAGAAAACAGCTATGACAGGCCGAACAGGATTTGGAACAAAAGGTACATTTCTCACAAACAGAGATTGTAAATGGTACAAAAATGCAAGTTAAGCAATACGAGTGTCATTCAGAGTTAAAAAAAAGCTATAGCTTGTTGCATACTATTAGATACATCGTCCAAATACATATTATTGAAATTTTTGGACTAGCACAAAATTTTTCATCTCAATATTTGTAAAATACATCTAAAAAAATATTGTTTTTCACCAAGGTTCATTCTATGTCACTCAATATTTTGGTGTTTTGACACCCTAATTTACCTTCACTAAGTTCCTTTGTCCGCTCTCCTCTGACCAGAAACCTCCCCAAATATGTAAGCTTTTGTAACCTTGAATCGCCAATTCTTTAGATAACTTGTCTAGCACCAGAGTGGGTGCAGAACATGTTATAGCAACACCCTGCAATTAGTAATAACAAAATAGAAATATCACATTTTTTGAATGAATGATTTTCCGATTTAAATTAAACTCTTTTCATAGCTAATCAATTGAAAGCTCATTGCTTGCTGCAAAAAAAGGAAAAAACTGAGCAAGCAGAAGTGCATCTGATATTTTAGCTTATGACTCTCAATCCCAGCTTTGATATTTGTCACCATTGTGATTTGTAGGCAATAGAAGAACGCGAGTTAAGCAATGTAAAAACTTATTAATATCCTATTAAAAAAAAGAACTTCAAATATTGAAGTGGTATTTCAAAAGCAATTACTCATTCGTAAAATTGATAGTCAGTAGTCTGACCCTGATCTGGACTTGGCTTTTAGATATTATTGCAAAGTAAAGTTTAGAGCTGGTCACCATAGGTTTTAACTGTGAGTTTCAGTTCCTATCCCAGACACTATGCTTACATATAGTCTGTACAAGTGCTATCGTCAGAGGACAGGCAACCAGAATGCAAGAACATGACAACTATAAACATGCAAGGGTGAATAGGAGCTTTATACACAATTAAAATAAAGCAGTTATTTCACAAAGCATAGTCCAATTTGTAAAACGGAATAACTAGTAAATGACATTCAACTGAATTGTTGTTGATGACAGCTCTGCACAAGCTTCAGCTAAACACTCACAGATAATAATTACATAAGAAAATACACAAACTAAAAAGCAATAATACTTAGTCAATACTAAGAATGATTATGAAGTTTAAGAATATTAATCAAAATTACGTACAGTGGCACTCGCATACCGTTGTTGCTTGAAAGGTATGTTTCCAAAAGAAAATCTTGTCATTTTTCTAAAAGATTACTAATGCTTAAAGGTTGACTTGCAACAAAATTCACGCTACAGTTATTTGGTATCAAAAGATTCACCATGTCTTACTCTGTTGTGTTGCATGTGCAATATATGTAGAAATGTGATAACATGCTCTTAAAAGCTCAAAAGCGAAAAGTTAATCGCCGCCATCACGAAATTGCCGAAGATTAGAATCCCGTTCCAAAAACGGGTCAAATGGAACGTAGCTCAACAAGATGGCTTCTGTTTACACTTTCATGCAACCTCATTCATTCAAATATTTTCACAATTACACTTCACGCATTCAATGAAACGATGTCTATTGTCCTCAAGCATCTGTTTCCTCATCACTGTATTGATGTCACTTTGAGCACTGATATCTCAAAACCTACCGTAAAAAATGGTTTAATTTTTAACCTTAGCTCGAAGGAATGCATATCATCATCTGATAAGCATGACAAGCCTGTTGGTCACCTGTGATAGTCAAAAAATGCTGCGGAAATTATGCGCGCTGTTTGGCAGGAAGCATGGGTCACATGATCAGATTGCGGCTAGACGATTAGATCAACCCAAAACAAAATTGTAAACTAGCGAGCATCTATATTTGGTAAGAGCTCTTTGGCGAAACCCAAAGTTTATGTCATAAACTAGTGCTACAAGAAATTTTATATTGAGCCTTTTACGGAACTTACAATTCATGTGAGAAGATCACGTGTCAAAACAATAACCAAATCATTTTACTATGTCAGAGAAATGAATTGATTCCAATCTACGGCGGTTTCGGGATCGCGGAGATTAACTGTTTCTTTTTTAGCTTTTAAGAGCTTGTAATCACAGTTCTCCATATTTTGCACCCACAACACAGCAGAGTAAGCCATGGTGAATCTTTTGATACCAAATAACCGTAATGAAATTTTGTTGCAAGTCAACCTTCAACAAGCACAATGATAACAAGCTCCAGTACCATGCATTGACAACTTGGGCAGCTAAGTCGTACATGCAAATCAGATGAGTATTTTACGGTATTTTGGAAAGGCCAATAATTAACCAATATTTGAGTTTTTATCAAATTAAAGTACATTTAATGGGCCATTTTAGCAGCGCAAATAAAGCACATTTCTGATGACCATTTGCACCAATTTAGGGCAGGTAGTAGGAGTGAAACAAATTGGTTCGACTTATTTTAGTCAAAAATGGATACAAGTATTAGCCAAATGAAAGTTTGTTACGGAAAGTTCTATCATAAGAACATAATTTGAAATAAATTCTATAATAAACCTCTTGCAGTTGCTTCATTTCGTCCTGCAAACACATTAAAATCTGTAATAGAAAACAAGACACCTATACAAAATCAAAACTGGTAGTTAATTTCTGTTAGTGATGACATATTTTTTATTGTAGTTCTACAATAGCACTATAAGTTTCAAACAGTGCATTAACTATTAATATGTGTCATGATCACAGAATTCATGGTAAGTCGGGATTACAAGACTTAGCAAACAAAATTTTGATTCTAGCCTAATTACAGCAGATTATATGGTCAAAAAACTGAAGCACGTTTACCATTAGTGCAAAAACATAGTTCCAAGAAAACTGGTATTAAAGTTTGAGAAACGAAAACCAATGTAAAGTTTTGTTTACATTTCAAAACGACATAGCAACCAATATCAAGATATTGTGATATTTATCTAGATTTCTGTACTTGGATCAAAAAAACTATGCTGAATTTAAAAATCTAAACAGATTTTAGCTGGTTGTAAAAGAAATAGCTGTATATTTATAAGAAAGTGTATTACTTATTTTTGCAGATATTAAAAACAGCTTGATTGTATCGCGATATTGGGCACACCCAAATCATCAACCAAATCTTTAGAAAATTAACAACAGTAACATATTGCACACCATCGGTCACTATATACTTCGACCTTGCAAACTCGAATAATTATTCTCATAACTAAATCTGATTATAATTTCATAAAAATTGAATAATTATTCTTATTATTAAATATTGTAGTAATCTTGTAAGAATCGTTAGGAAAATATCACCACAACTCCCTTTACTTTCACTGCTTTTGACATCAGTTAGAATACCAAAGTACTCATTACAAGCGTCCAAAATGTCAAAGTTACCTTTAAAATCGGAAAAAAAGAAACAATTATTTTTAGCGGACACCATTTTTCAGTACTTCTTGTTTAGCATAGCAACGGTTTTAAGTTTTTTTTCGATGGTAAAATACTTTTATTGGCTAAACTGACTTCAGATTCAGAAAGATCACTCTTTGATTGGTCCAGACCTACAGGTTACAAAATTTGTTACCAATATTATAAGTTCAGTTGGTGCAACTTCAAAGTTGAATAACTCAACTTCGTGATTTGCGACTTAACCATGGTTTCTGTGACCGCAACCCATATGATCTACCTGCTGATAACTTCAACTCCTTTACTACCAAATGGATTTCTCTACCGCGACATAAGTGTTTCGTGAAACTTAATTTCTAAAAGAGTGTATAAATGGTTATAACTTTACACCCCAATTGTTTATTAACAATATTTTTATAGCAAGTTTGTCAGCATAAGTTTTTATGTTAGTTCATGCCCCCAAAAATATTACAAACGAGTTGTCGAGTGAGAGGGACCACTTTCCGTCCATTTTGAAATTACTGTGAGGTAAGCACAAAACTCTAGTCGGATGATTTATGAATATTATTAGTTTACATGTTAATTAATCTGATGAACATAATTACTCTCATTAGTACTATTGCTCAATAAAGTTGCTCAGTCTATATATCTGAAGTTAGTAACCATTTATGGCTGTATTGCTTCTGAGATTACTGGTCATCAGTAAGAAGATTTCATAAAACAAGTTTTTGCAAAGCAAAACTATGCTCAGGTTGTAAACGCATTCTTGATTGCTCAACATATGCAAATAATAGCTTTTTTCAATCAGGTATAGATGTAATAAGATAATTTACTAATTAATCAGTAATCGGAAACAATTTGTACAAAAGCTTGCTAAAGCCGCATCATGCAGCACTTGGCCATACAGAAACACATTGCCAAACGCGCTGTACTATTGGTAGTTTAAGAGTTCACACTGAAACTGCTTCAACATAAAATTAAGACATAAGAAATCAGTGCAAAAACTGCTTCGTATTACATTTACTTCATGCCTTGTTGTAATTGAGCATCATACTGCGTGCACAATTAGGAAAAATGGCTGCAAGATCAAAATTTACCAAGTCTTTAATTTGTTAATGAAGCCGTGATAAAAAACAATTTAGACAATTTATGCACAACTTAAATGCAACTGCATTTCATCAGCATTTTTATAAGCAGGCTTAGTGTAAAAAAAAAACAGATACTACAAGTTCATGAAGTTTTGAACAAATTGTTACTTTACCCTTCAATATGTTGTAAAATGCTAAGACAAGGTTAAAAAATTATTGACGCTGTTGGAAGAGAGAACGTTTCAAATGCCTCTAGATTTCATAAAAAAACAGCTAAAAATGATGGCCAGGGTTCTGGAGGGCACTTTTATTTGTATGAAAGATTGGTAGATAGAACATTATTACACAAACAGACAATTCCTGAATTAAAGCGCAAACATTGTGGCCATAAAGGGTGAATAAAAATTGTTTCAAAGTAAAAGCCAAAAGGCTATTGTGCCTGGTAGTGGTAGCATCATTACCATATCATTTTTCTATTGAATAACGTAATACACTTTTTATTAGAATAGAACAGACTTTGGTACATTAATTTGTCCTACATGTGATGGCTCTTATTAAAGACCTAATTTTCACCAATGAAGTGTGCCCTCAGATTAAGATGACCTTATTTATGAACCACACCGCCTATCAGAGTTTTTTAACATACACATTAATCAGCAGAAGGTTTTACGCCTAATGTTACCGACAAAAAATCTAAAAAGTGTGTTGCAGTATGAGCTTGGTCAGGTTCTCATCCTCTTTTGCTGATACAATAGGTAGCAATCAGTAGTCCATTTTCCAAAGGTTTATTTATTGCCCATTTCTAAAACCTTTTTAGCTGTAAAGGTCTAACACATCTGTTTATTGCAATAATAAACTGTAAAAACAAAAATAATGATTCTCAAAAAACTTTGGTCTCTGTTGGCTGTTAACATGTTTTCTATTAGTTAGATGCAGGATGGCAATTGGTTTTTTCCTATTAGGTACACATATGACCGGCTAACTAATTGCCTACTCACTAATAAGAAATGTTTTGTACAAAGATTTTTTAGCGCATTGCTCTTGGTTATAAGCGTACATTGTGCTGAGCTGCACTGCGCAGCCTGTTGTACGCACTCAGTTAATGGACTAGACCAAAATCTGATTGTGTTTTAGACTTTTTCCATTCGGAAAACCCAGGCTACACTCATTAAGGAATACATTCAATCTTTAAAAAATGGTTAATATTTTAATACTTTGATATTGTATTTGTACAATTTAAATATCAATTGTACATGCCACTCCATACATGGTTATTTTGCTTCATAACTATTGTTTTACTGTTTTTGCGGATTGTCAGTGCTATAGTATTTTAGTGTAGCCAACTACCCAATGTAATGACTGCAGTCTCCAGAGCTCACTTTAGTCATCAAAGCCCAATTTGATTATCAGAAGATTAGGACTACAAAAAGTAGAGGACTCATCAACTTACCCTTCAGTTTTTCAAAACACTTGTAGGCCAATATGATTAGTTCTGTGAGAACATGATTAAAGAACAATAGTTCTGCGTGGTGAGCTCATCTTCGTTCTCCAGATTAAACAACTTCTACAAAAGAACAAAGATTTTAACGTTGTATAAAAAAATAAGTCGATGAGGACTTTATGCACAGAGTCTCTGACCACCTTCAATTTGGTATTGGAAAAAATGTTGAAAGTGAGCTACCGTTAAACCTATATTTGAATGCACCTTGATTTGATTGGCACCGCTATTTGGGACCACATCAGGAGATTGCTTTGAAAATCGAGCGCCATCTTTTTAATGAACGCCAACTCTATTTGAGGAGGTAAGTTACCTTATCAGTATATGTATAGGTTTAGGTATATTCGCCTTTTGTGAAAATATAGCAAGGAGCTTTTAAGGTCCAAACACACTAGGCGATTTTATTGCAAGCGTCATGAGGGCGAAGATATCGCTGGTGCGTGCATAAACACACTTGAGCGATTTACTAGCAAATGATATAATGGGCACGCTCACAAACTGCCAATAAAAATCCGTATCATTAGTTTTTTTGGAGTTGTTGATAAATTTAGGCCAGTCAAAATGTCGTCATCTAGGCTACAACATAAACAACCTCCACATTTGTTATTAAACCTATCTCTTTTTCAAAGAGTGTGCACTGCCTACACTACAAGAAGACAAAAGAAAAACGATTCTTGTATTTTTAGCTGTATTGTTTTTACAATTTTTTATACATATTTTATTTTGTAGTGGTTTTTCATATTTAATATATTAAATATTTACCATTCTCCAGATGGTCAACCGGCGCAACGATTGACTCCGGATGTTGGTTTTCAACTCGGATTTTTTTTAATTTTGTTATAATGGACAGAACTGGGAGTGCTATTATTAAATTCATGAACAATTGAGTGTTCGTTCTGAAGATGTTTCGTAACAAAATAGAAAATTGGAGCTGATGTACGTTGTTGAACATCGGTAAGAAATAATTACCCGCCGTAAAATTACATTCTGGTAAGAACTAACAAATCGAAATGCATCTCGTTAGCAATAAAGTTGTGTAGAGAAATTCTAGCTTTATCGCTCTGCATGAACACGCTGAGTGAATTTTGACGCAGATTAGCTCTAACGCAATATCGCTCTAATTATCGCCTAATTTGTTTTCACCTTAAGAGAATGCTTCAGCAATAACACTTGTTCTATTGAGTCAAGTATGCTACAAAGCAAAAAATTACTCTGAATTTGTTGTCGGGGTTTTATAAAAACACCATTATCAGCTTTTCAAATGTCTTAACCGCCAGTACATCAGCAGTCATAATTAAACATTGTCCCAAAAACAAGCGGCCTCAAACTGCCTAAAATATCGTATAAAATATCAGTGGAAAGAAAATGGGATAAACTACAGCATTGAAATTAAAGCACTCTCACACTCACTTCACGAACAGTTCTGTCAAAATCTTTACTGATAACTCAGCTTGCACTTTTATTCCATAAGTGCCAGAGTCACATCTAGGAGCAATAGGTCGGCTTTGCGCTAGAGGACAAGCAAGGCTAAAAGTGATAAAAATTAGATAATACACAATAAACTTTCAAGTTCAATTAGTGATGAGGGAGCAAAAGTATCCTACATGGGAGCTATTGCACACTTTAAACATGATATTTGTACCTCACAAACTCACATGGTCTTTTAGAGTAAAGTAGATGCTCCTATAACGTATACCTCCTATAGCATAAATTCTAGAAAAAGTCGGGCAATTTTGTGAAGTTTTTGCTTCGTACCGCGTAAAAAACTCCATATAACTTAAAGTGTATCATCGGGCGAGTTCTAAAGTTTGATTTGAGTGTTAGTCTGTCTCGCCACACCTGCGAGAAAAGAAAGCGACATACAGCGGTGTCAGAAAGTATTTGTCCACCTCAAACCTCACTGCCTATTTTAGGTAAATTTGTTGTAGTAGTCATGTAGAGGGATTAAACCCTGACAAACTATGCATCATTTAAAAGTAAAGTAACATTAGATCTTGTTGACACCATCAGTAATAAAATTACGGTTAATCAGGGATCCATAATCATTTTTAGGCCAATCAATGTGAATCAGTGCTTATTAACTCATTTTCAAACGCAATATGACATTATTAATTTCCAAGTGGAATATTATCACAACAATAGAGATCCTGTTGGACAGCATGTGCAGCAAAGGTTTACAGTTTTGCTTGTTAAAAGAGGAACAGCTAGAGATCCCAGAATTCATACCAGCGTCAACATCAACCATGGATAAGAAATGTGTCAACGACCTCATCATTCGCCTGCATACGAAGGGCAATCTGAGCAATAGAAAAATAGCGAAGAAGCTTAGAGTATTTCAATCTAAAGAAAATTAAGTGGTAAAGAAATGAATGCAGCATCAAACCACCAAAGATCTACCACGATCAAGGCGTTTGAAAAAACCAGCTGTCCAACATGATTGCTGGTTTCAGATTATGAACACTCAAGCGCTCGTGAGGCTTGTTCACAGCATGCCTAAGGCTGCAGAATGGTTATAGTCTGCAAAGGCTACCAGATAAAATATTAAAATGCAAAACAACCCCAATGGCTTTTTTCTGGGCCCATAACAGTTACTGTACAAGACTGTTATTTTCAATTTAGAAAATAATTAAAGAAGAGATAATAACGAAATTTGCGATGACATATTTTCTGGTATGCAGTGTGAATTAGTAGGCAGCGGTTGATACAATAAAAGATATTTGGCAATTTTAAAATCTAGTTATTTCTATTTTTCAGCTCATTAGGATTGTTTTGATACAGGGTTTTATGTATGCAGTGCAAAATATTTCCAAATTATGATGAATTTATTGCAGTGCTACACTTACTTAAACAGGCGGACAAAGATTTTTTCCCAACACTGTACATAAAGCATTATACATATAATACATACAATTTCCATGACATTCTGACTCTTGTGATAATTTGCCTGAAGTGACAACGGAACAGAGAATAGGTACATATAGCAGTGCAATTGTTGATAAATACTTTAAGGCAATTGGTCGGTGCATCTGAATGTCACGAGTTGGAGTTGCAATCTTGAGCTTTTAAGAACGAATAGATGACGAAAAGGTACTATCGCTTTTTTATAGTGAAACTATTTTTTCTTAGTCAATTGTTGTAAGTTGCTGTCGCGTCAAACTATGCGCTCTTCATCAAATTATTGTCAAATTACCACAATCGTGGTCTATTAAACCAATGAGGTTGATCATGAAAAGTTGTCGATGAAAACCAATAATACAGTTAAGGCACCGCCAATACATTCAAAAGAATTTAAGTCGGATTCTCACATGAGCGAGTTTGGAAAGGTCCTGAAATGGTTTAGACATTTTACATGTATGTTAACATTCTTATAATGAAAAATCCTTATCATGTAAACGTTCCTAGAACTGATCATCTCATTTTAGCAGTGCCTACTGTACAGTCATGTCTGATATGAGAGCAAAATGCATTCTGGGACAAAAGCTCGCAAGTTAATTTTCTTAAAGTCCTATCTCAAAAATGTTTCTTATATAAATTAACTAAAGATAAATTATTGTGTTGCCATCCTCTAAAAAACTACCAATAAGAGATATTAAAATGAAAAAATACATGATTTTATCTATTCATGCTCTATACCCATGCCCCCAAGGCTACAAATACCTATGTAAAGGTTATGGTCTGCATTAAAATGTAGCAGTATTATGCACAACATAATTTTGAGTAGTGGCAGTATGCAGCAGTCCATACAGTAGCATACCGTATGGAGTTCTTACCTTTCAGAGAATCATAGCACTAATGATTGTGAGAGAGAGACCTGATGCAACACGCTTGGTACGCTACACTTTTGTGGCATCGCATAAACAAACTTAAAGTATAAATTTAATATAACTGAATTCAGCTTAATAAAACACCCTTGAAAAAAACGTTCTGATCTTATATTAGAGCTAATTCTATTTTTTCTTCATTTTAATTTTTAAATCATCTCCTCCTGGCTGGAAACTTCTCGATTTGCTTATACTCTCATTTCCAGCCAACCTTTTTAAAACAAAGCTGAAGCAGACCTGATGGGAAAACCAAGTGATGTAGTTTCCGTAACTAGCCTTTCGCATCTTTGGGCATTGAGTGATACATCAAAAACCACCTTGCAAGCTCGCATCTCTAATTTTCTAGAATTTCAAGGCGAAAGTGGGTAGTGAGATAGTGAATGGTACAGAATTTGTGTAAACATAAATTGCTTGAATTCTTAAATCTATTCATTGGTTATTGTTATATATATATCAATATATTTATTTTGAAGGTTTGGGGTAGACTGACACAATCATCTGAAGAATCAATTGATTTCCTATAGCCGGTTTGTGTATTGACTCGTGTTCGCTTCAAATTCTGTATCATTTACGATTTTGCTACCCGTGAGAGTTTATTATAAGTTATGACTAATGTGTTGAGAGTATATGGGAGGTCATTAAGTACAAAGCCCATCAAGTCAAGTAGTCAATGATGACTTACCAGCTGTTCAAAATTAGGTTGGGTACGTGTCTAATGACAGGGAAGAAGCGTTCAACTGACATTTATGATCTACTCATCGCCAAAATCTTCCGGAAGACAATGCAAGGAAGAGGACCTTGATGACCGCCCAGGCCTATATAGATGAAAGAACCGTGAGTCACCACCGGTTTGTATGTCAATGAATTTGATATAGAAATACATAAAGTGCTGGTCAAATGAAAAGCAATTCACGAGATGTTATGGATGAATAGCTATGCAAATGGCTTTGTACTAACCCTTGGTATGAAATATTACCCAAGCCTGTGTCATTAGACAGCAACCACATTTGCTAGTTAAAGCTCTAATTTTCAAATAAATTAGACAATGCTATGTAAATACATGTAGGATAATATCATAGTTGTTAAATATAAATACAAACTTGTAAAAATCCATGATACGAAACCGAGTTTTAACCTGTTGATCCTTGCTCGATCTAATCAATGCGTTTCAGTAAACCTAGACAATATGTCCAGCAATCCGAAGTTATTAATTTTTTACCAAATATATCTAAACGTGCTAACAATGCAATGATATTTGGTGAAACAGCAGTACAAAAAGTCGGACAACCTACAGCAGATGTCATCAAACAGAAAAAAACAGTATGTCACCATTATTCGGGCTAAAACTATAAAGGTTCACACGATTTTAAACACTCATTAAACATTTACAGATAATATTCATCCATAGCACGCTCATCATCCTTTCATGACTCAAAATATACTGGAAATTTATATTTATTATCATAAAATTCCACATTTGTATCACAGTCATTTATGACCTACCAACGAATGAGTCATATTGATTGTTTCGCGATATCATTCTAATAAAATGTGTTATTATAATGAAAGAAGTAGATAAAGATAAGTGAATAATGTTACAAATGGAAGTGAAATTTTGAATCTAACATCCTGCGAAAGAATTAATTTTATTAGTTTTTGCTGTTGCTTAAAAACATATTTTGTAAACAGAACCATATGGAAGCCTGTATTCCGCCATTAAGGTTTCTGCCACAGCCTACGCAATTCCGTAATACCAGCTGTGAGGGTTCAGAGGGCTAACATTGATGAGATACTGCATTATTTACTGTTTTGGTTAGTATTGTTCCTTATACCTAAATTGTAAAAACAAATGAAAAATAATTTTCTTTTGTTTTGCAGGTACAACTACAAAAACATTGACAACAAGCGTGATAATCTCAAATCAGAAGATTGGAGACTAAAATTATAAAAACACTACACCATTCTATGTCATTTTAATTGAACAAGTTGAACTGACTGAAACATGCTACATCTCCGGTGTTTTTTTTTGTAAAACCTAACTTAATACATGACACCAGCATAGTCAGCGTGATATTTAAATGCAACTATAATTATTTCCCGAGTTGCATTAGTCCATAGCAAGCATAGTTGCTGAATATTGCACATCTTTCAAGTGGAGTAAACCCAGCACTTATACATTCTGCTCAAAGAGTTCTTGTGCCAAATCTCAAACTCAGCAGTCAAAATTCTAGCCAACAAGATAAAAATACTCAAACTTTTAAATATCAAGATTTGAGAGAAGATAATTCCCGAATTTCCAGTGAGTATAATACTACTTTTTACTAACAAAAGTCAACCAAAATACCATGAGAACAGTAATACACAGTGTGGGTAAGGTTAGTCGGCTAGGCAATTAAAAACTAGATGAAATCATAATTGTTATATACAGGGTTTAGCTTTATAAGAGGGTCAGTATGGTGTAATCTCAAGAGTTCAAAACTTTCAAGTTGGAAACATTGGAAAACATTGAAATCAATGTTCAGAGGCTAAGCATGACACTAAACCACAAAAATGTTCATTTTAATGTCATGACCAGAGCTATATTGATTGCTAATTATGATTTTTGTCATGTGGGTCTACAGAAAAAGCTATCTTAAATAATACTCCACCCTTTCCTATTATAATTAGTTAAAACAATATGATTTTTAAATTTCTTGTTGGCATGAGTAACAGTAACAAAATAATAAGAAAAGAGGGCGTTCAGCTAAAGACTAAGACACAGTTGTTATCAAAATTATAGACCATATAATTAAACCCTGAAAATAAAATTGAAAAAGGAGTCACACTGTTTTATCTTGTCAGTACATACCTGCAACCAAAAGCAAGTCAGGCATCATAGCATCATTACGAAACACGATTGCAGAATCTACAGAAAAAAAGACAATTGATGGTGAGCATGCATTCATGTTGACCAAGATAAGTTAGACAGTACATCACAAGTTACACAAAGACACACGAGTAACGCATGTAAACAAGTGCCAGCGAGGTGTTGACAGTGGCTGATGGGATTAGCCATTTCTCTGAACTAAACAATCACCAGCCACGCTATTACATAATGCCATACACTCAGCTATACACAAATGGATGTTTAAATAATGCTAGCTACTAGATTATGACCTTCAGTTCTTGAACTGGGTAATGTCTGGCTCTGAAAGCTAAAGCTTGCAAGATACAAAAGGAGTCTCACAGCACATTGGAGAACTATCAAGCAAATTTAGTCATTGATTTTGCTAATGCTACACACAAATTTGTTGCTAACTAGCATATTATTGTGTATACAGAGAGCTTAATTATTTTGCATGTATCTGTATCATGGTTCAAAAGCTAAGCTTGCTGAAAAATTATTTAGTAATTCATATCTACCAAAGCATTATGAATTATAGCAACTCTCGACTACTGCCAATCGCTTGACATTTCTACAGTTTCTTCGGCTTTTATGACTACAGAGGTTTTCTTGGTTTGCGATTAGGTTATCTGGAGTGTTCTTGTCCCTGCATACACATATATCTTTTTTGATCACTCAAACCTTATCTCTATCTCTTCTTCGAGTACATAGAACAATTTAAGTATTGTTCAATATATATACTTAAATTGTAATTTTACAGGTGAAAATAACTTTTTATCATTCTGCAGGTAGAACTACAAAAACATTGGCGACAAGCGTCAGAATCTCAAATAAGAAGAATGGAGACTAAAATTATAAAAACACTACACGACTCCATGTCATATTTAATTGTACTAGTAGAACTGACTGAAGCATGCTATATCTATGGTGTTTTATGTGTACAACCTAAATTATTACAAGACACCAACTTAGTCATCATGATATTGAAATGCAATTATAATTATTTCCATAGTTGCATTAGTTCGTAGCAAGCCTGGTTGTTGAATATCACACATCTTTCAGTCCCAGTAAACCCAGCATTAATCCATTATGTTTAAATAATTCAAGCGCCAAATCTCACATGCAGCAGTCTAAATTCTAGCCAACAAGATAAAAATACTCAAACTTTCTAATTACAAGATTTGAGAGAAGATAACCCCATGAATTTTCAGTGAGTTTCACTGCTAGTGCCAAACCCTAATTTGTACTAACAAAAATCAGCCACAATACAATCAGGACAGTACTACACAGTGTGGGTAAGGTTAGTCGGCTAGGCTATTAAGAACTAGATGAAATCATATTTGTTATAGACAGGGTTAAGCTTTATAAGAGGATCAGTATGGTGTAATCTCAAGAGTTCAAAACTTTCAAGTTAGAAACATTTGAAAACATTGAAATCAATGTTCAGAGGCTAAGCATGACACTAAACCACAAAAATGTTCATTTTAATGTCATGACCAGAGCTATATTGATTGCTAATTATGATTTTTGTAATGTGGGTCTACAGAAAAACGCTATCTTAAATAGTACTCCACCTTTCCTATTATAATTAATTAAAACAATATGATTTTTAAATTTCTTGTTGGCATGAGTAACAGTAACAAAATAACAAGAAAAGAGGGCGTTCAGCTAAAGACTAAGTCACAGTTGTTATCAAAATTATAGACCATATAATTAAACCCTGAAAATAAAATTGAAAAAAGAGTCACACTGTTTTATCTTGGCAGTACATACCTGCAACCAAAAGCAAGTCAGGCATCATAGCATCAGTACGAAACACGATTGCAGAATCTACAGAAAAAAAAGACAATTGATGGTGAGCATGCATTCATGTTGACCAAGACCAGTTAGACAGTACATCACAAGTTACGGTGCGTTTACACTGGCCAGGACCGACTCCGATTAGGTGCCAATACCCTGACTCAGACCGGTACCTCAGACATTTCATGTATGGGTGCCGACACCGACTCCCCTTTACATTGCAACGATCGAACCATTTTTTTCGGTACCAACAGCCAATCACAGCGCTTCGCCGTTCTGACCTTCACCCAACCACGCAAAAACGAGTACACATAAAAATCAACGCGTTTGATGTGGAAAATTATATACTAGTACTACACTATTACTACTGCTCCTACTACTACCGCTAGAAGCAACTACTGAATGCCGAATGGAATCTTCCGATGACTATGAGATTTTGTTGATGACAGGATCAGCTGCGGGAGCTCTGACAGTCTGTATTATATGTAATTATATGTTTGTATATATTTTATGTCTATAAATATTTTATTATATGTGTTTTCCTTTTTATTATAGCCTTGTTACTCGTTAGGCTATCAATTGTCGTCGTTTATGTTGTCATATCAACGCACTAGCGGGCCTAATTATTGGCCATTTAAACATTGTTACCTGGTGTTCCTACTCGGTTCCGTTAGCCGGAACGGGCAATTTTATTGTATATAAGGGCGCAACGCTCACTTAGTAGACAGAGCGAATGGCCGTACGCTCCTCGGCTAGTAAATTTCCTTGGCTAATAAAACCTTGAATAAAATCACACTCAATTTATTTCTGTATGAAATAATTTAGATCGTGCCAAGTAAGGGCCGGCAAATTCCTTTTAAGTAGTACATGTAGTAGAACTAGTAGTAGTACTAGTAGTAGTCATACAACTGGCTATTCACTTTTAATTAATTTAAATAAAAGCTCACTATCAGAAAGAGCACTAGGGAAAGTTTAATGACAGTCTCCTAGCCTCTCATTAAACCTAGCCCTTTTGTTTCATAAAATTAGAACTGCCATTAAAGCTTAGGCTCATTTAATCAGAGGCTCCTAGCTTATGATTGGTTGATGAGCTGCTGGGATTCACCGACACCGACTTTCAAATCACCACCAACACCGATCTCTCTGCTCACACCTACCGATGCCGACACCGACTCATCAAATTGGTCTGTGCTCGACAAAATGGGTGACAAAATCGGCCAGTGTACACGCACCATTAGACAAAGAAGCATGAGTAATGCATGTAACAAGTGCCAGCGAGGTGTTGACAGTGGACGATGGTATTAGCCTGAACTAAACAACCACCAGCCATGCTATTACATAATGCCATACCCTCAGCTATATACAAATGGATGGTTAAATAATGCTAGCTACTAGATTATGACCTTCAGTTCTTGAACTGGGTAATGTCTGGCTCTGAAAGCCAAAGCTCACAAGAGACAAAAAGTGTCCTGCAGCACACTGGAAAACTATAAAGCAAATTTTAGTCATTGATTTTGCTAATGCTACACACAAATTTGTTGCTAACTAGCATATTAATGTGTATACAGAGAGCTTAATTATTTTGCATGTATCTGTATCATGGTTGATTAGCCAATCAAAAAAATGTTCAAAAGCTAAGCTTATGGCAAAATAGTCATTTTCTCTTAAGTAATATCTGCAACTGGGAATATTAATAATATCATTCAATAATATAAACATCCATGGTAAAAGATTTTTCTCATGTCATGCGTATCTAATATCCTTCACAAAGCCTTGTTAGCAAAGCTGATGCTACATGTAGTTCTAGCATTATACAATGTTGCTCATTTTACATCCATTTTTCGTCCTAAATTTCTATACTGAAAAATGAACTACTGCTAACTTTTGCCTTGCAATGGAAGCTTTGATAAGCATATGGTACGGAAATAATTTTTGTATGAATATTACAATATAAATTATATACCATTTCACTATTCAGTTCTTAAACATCCTTCTGTAAACCATATTATTGAAACAGTTGCTGTACATTTTTGAATCCCTTGAAATCTTTAAAAAGTTGAAAAACTTATCATTCGCGACCTTGAAGCTTTAATGTAAAGCATGCATCTAGCAACCAGTTAGCAAGACAACATTTTTCTGTAATCCATATCTACGGAAACATTACCAAGGATAGCGACTCTCAATTCTTGCAAATCACTTGACATTTCTACAGTTATCTTCAGCTTTTAAAACTACATATGTTGTCTTGGCCTGCACGGTCAGGTGGGCTTTTGTACCTGCATATTTTTTGCTCCCTATAACTTTATATCTAAGCATTCATAACAGCCTTTCTCTTCTTTGATTTTCTGCTTTTCAGTTGTTATACGACTAACACATATATAAAGTCAGAATGACTGCGTTAAAAACATGAATATGAAATAAATGTTAGGCTACAATCATTCAGGCTTCTAATAAAAGTCCTAATTTTTTGTTACTTTGGATGAGTGACAACCATAAATTCTTTAGTTCAATGTAATCTCCAAAGTACATGGTAAGCCAGAGCTAAAGCATAAGCACACATACCTGCTACCTCCACTATCTGTCCTATTTCTTAAATAGAGTTTTAGCCTATCCTTGTTCGTCTAAATCAGAAACTAAAGCTAAAAGCCTGACTGTAACGAGATGGAATGAGTTAGATTTACAGCCTTACTTAGGCCTGGTTCGAACCAATATGGCATCTAAGACACGTGTGACAGAGTACCTGTTATGCAAGCGATCGCTCATGGACTACAAGCTCAGAGTGCGCGACTATTATGTCCTACAGAAAGAAATGTCGTCATTTGCGCAATTAAATTAATTTGATGCCCATAAGCAGCTACACAATTTGTTTTCTTTCCAGCTGTTGGATACATAATGAGTCGAGATTACGCAGCTGCCCCCAGGTCTGAACCCGGCCTCACCTTAGCACGCGCAGACAAAGGAGTGCCACACTTTGATAATTTCAAGATAAGATAAACTTCACTACAGGATTTGTAAATTTTTGATGGTTTTAATTTATACGCTACCACGTGCACAATAATATATATATATATATACAATATATCATTATATTTTTAAAACAATAACTGCAAGAGACTTGCCAAATCATTAGTTCAAAAGGCAATGATGAAAGCGGGGATGAATTTGAGCACAAATTTAAAAAACAATATTTGCATAGTGCATAAAATGCTTTAGAAAAAAATATATTTGAAGCATATAGGTGCCTTTTAATGCTTTTTAAATGCTTTCTGGAAGGCTCACCTATCTGGTATGTCTATGAAATTTATTTTAAGACTGCAGGGCTTTCTGCAATGCTTTAAAACAGTATACAGTTCACAAGCTATCGGCATGCTTAATCCATCATGGCTAACTGATTGTCAATGACAGTAGTTTAAAAACACTGCTACATTAGGCGGCAGTAAAAACTTTTGTTAAATCTTTTCTTTTTCAGTTTAATATATATGATATCTGAGTAAATACAAGATCTTTAAAATTTATTGAAAGCCTTTTACTAAAAGCATTGGAGTAAGTAAGAACGTCAAAGTTCAGAGTGACAGTGAAATGGCATTGCCTTAATTAGTGTGTCTCTATCAAAGCCGGGCACTGCTACACTTTTGCTGTGTCATTTGCTGTTAATTTCTCTCATCCTTTGTCCAGCTGGAGACACTCCATAGGTATTACGTAATTACTCTCGCATTGAGGGTCTGCTGCGCCAAATTGGACATTCACTGATCCCCATAGCTCAGTGCTCTGGCAGTGAGCTATGGGGATTATTTCTAATCACAATTATTCTAAACATAGATGTTTGGATTCATCAAATTGAAAAACATTTAAAATCCCTAATTGGAAATTATGCAACTCCTATTAAAACATACATGATAATAATTGAAAACTACCGTATGATGGAACAATCTTCTGCCAACACAATCTGTTTGAACTATTATAGCAATAACAAGTAACAGTTGTTAGCGGAGAACATTGGCTAAGAAAACATTTCAGGGGTTGATGTAGATCTGGCCATCCATAGGAGCTTATTTGAGAATTGAACAATGAACCACAGTTTGAATGCCAGGAGTTCTAATTGAACAGGCAACGGCTGTCTAAAAAGATGATGAAACTTATGAAAGGTTGGGAAGTTAAAAAGGAGCCTAGCTTAATCATTCTCCAAGTTTGTGATGACAGCTCACACCTAAAAAACAGAAGAACATTGTTTGGTTTAATCCAAACTTGTAAATACTAATGATTGGATCCGATAAGCGCCCCTAGCCCATATAGGTTGCTGTTTTTTTCGGTTTGGCTAACAGCTGAAGCCAAATAAGTAACTAATGTATTATTATTATTGTACCAGAAAATTTGGCCAATATCTTATTATTGGGTTATATAACATCTATAATAGATATTATATAACTCAATTATAAGATATTGGCCAAATTTTATGGCAAAAATTTCATTAAGAGTTGAAAAACATGTTTTCTTGAGTTGTTTGTGATAGATAGCCAAACTACTTAATTGCAACGCAAATAAATGACATTTTGTGCATTTCAAAAGCATAGTAGCAAGAGCTAATGCTTTCACTTCTACATATACAGTTAGGTAGTTGGTATAAAGAATCAATTTGGGAGTGGCTACCGGTTTCTGTCTAGATTGCGTAATAGCGAATGTGCTGAGGTTCTACCGTTCTGCTATGTCATACTCTGAACGTTTGCTGAGCCCTATAGTTTGTTGTTGATCTGTATTTCATTTTCATAACAATAATTTTATGAACCTATAAATCTGGAATATTTGATATAAAAAAATTTCATAAAAGGCTTTTATAAATAGACTTGGAAACAATATTTCAGTTTGTTTTTATAACTTTTTTGTGCATTGATAAAGCGATGTAAAGTACAATCACTACAAAGCTAAAACAATCCTCCTCAATATTTCTTACTCTTACAAAAATACTACTTTCACTACCATCAGAGTCAGTGCTGCTATTTTTTGTCGGTTTAATGAAAAAAAAGTAAATCTGAATTAGCTATAATATCATCAACATAAGTAATTATCTGTTGTCTAATGTAAGTTATGCATTTTGGTCTACTAAAAATCACTAAATGCCTCTCATCTTCAGCTCTGTTGTGATACTCTCCTTTACTGTTAAAGCATACGTAGCTCACTGACTCCAGCAAAACAATGCTACTAGCATAACTCATCAACGACAAAAACAGATACAAAAACCACAGCATAGTTGCTTTATAATAGCATACCATAACATACCTTAGGCAAGACTAACTAATGACGAAAAACATCATGAATACTTTAACAGATGATTGAATGTGAGCCAGTGCTAAAACTAATATTAATGACATATTTAATGACAGACTTAATCCTACTCTGCTTATGATAGGTAATCCAATTCACATGTATCTCGGAAGGTTCTTACATAAAACTTACACAATAATGTTGTTTTTTTCGGTTGGAAATTTCCAAACAAAAATTTAAAATTACCTTGTGATTCAATGCTAATGTTATACAACAAATTTTGGACGACATTGTCAATACCATAAAAGTCCTAAATATCATTGGTTATGTTGTCAACGGATAATAAAATCAGGCTACTACGCAATTACTGGGAAGTTCGCGAAAATGCGCAGTCGACCATATATTTCACATAAATGAGCATACGGCAGTGAAAGCGTATACGACACTGTATATTGTTAGTCATATGTATATTTAGTGATCAAATCTTACGAAAACCACAAACATGAGTGTACCAGGACCTTTGAAATTGAAATTGAAAATTGAAAATTGAAATCCATTGAAAACTACCAACTAAAAATGTATAATGGTAAAAATTAGATTTAAAAAAAACAAAACACCAAAGGTAATATCAATTAGCTACCTATAGGAAGTGCAACTTTGGCTTTTCCAATCGTTGAAAGAATATACAGTAGGCCTACATTACGAGCTCCTGCAGCATAAATAATATTTTCCAGTGAAGTTTACAATATATTGATTGTACAATATAAGAACAGTAAAATACATGTGAATTGCACAACCCATTCAAATACCTTTCCAAACTGACCTTTCGGGCATACAAAGAGGAAAAACTTTACGTAATTTTTTTTAAATATGTGGGGAGTACTGTAACTGCAGTAATATTAGGGTGCATTGACAACTTTTCTCTGTTTTTGATCAACCTCATTTGTTTTTTACCATTTTTCAGTACTTCCACAATAACTTGGGGAGCGTACATCTTTGACGTTCATTTACAACGTTTTACTAATTTTTCTAAACAGCAATGTATAATCTGCAAAGGAAAACTAATAACAAATATTTTATGTCTACAAGGAAACAAAACAACAAAATATTTTACAAAAGCTGTTCTGCCTGCTCATCACCTATCTGTATTCAGAGGTCAAGGTTAGGAAAAAATAGAACTAGTGATGATACTCCCACTCGTTACATTCACATTGGTGGACTTACGCTGTAACACCTGCGCCAATCAATCGCCTATATATTTATGAACATTGCACAATTACCCTATTCTCTGTTTTGTCGGTACATCTGGCAATCTGTCACAACCAACTAAATTGCTACAAAAATTATATACATAATATGTATAATGCTATATTCACATAGTCTTCTCTCTTACATGTGAAGCAATCAATATAAACTAACGTTTAAATCGAAGTTGAGAACTTACTCGACTTAGCATGTAATATGGAATTTTTTTGGTAGTCGGAAGCAAAAACTTTACAGAAATGTATGTCGTCTAGACTTTAGTTCTAAGAGGTATAGGCCTACGTTATAGGAGCGTTTACTGTATATGGTAAGAGTGATGGGAGTGATAAGAATGGCTTAGCCTTGTGGTTAGTCACTCTTGTTAGTAGACTTGCGGTCTGAATGTCATGAGTCCAATATACTGCAAGGCGATTTTCTCATTGCTAAAGCTTTATCGCTATAATTTGGTGAATTAATGACAGACAGACAAACATTGAGATTTGTGTATATATATATATATATATATATATATATATATATATATATCTGGATTTAACCCTGCATTTATTTATTCTAGCTTGTTCAAACTGCCATTGTGTTATCTTAAAAATTCTAGCAGCAAGGCCAAACGGCTAACATAAATAACATACAAGCTAGGGCCCAGACAGTTCTATTTTCCAAACAGCTTTCTGTAAACTGCATCATCTGATTTGCTCTAAGGTCAGCATATAGCATGCATGCATATATCGTAACAAAAATAGGTATTTTTAATGTTTTATGTTTGAATGTACATGTTGGTTCTAGTAAGTGTTACAGAGCAGGCTTTATTATTCACAAGTGTGTTCTACCACTCTTTAACTAGCTCTGCCTTACAAACCTGGCCCTTCAGGCTGAGAGCCACATAATGCGTATATAACGAGTATGTGATAATATTGCAAAATACTAGATAAGCAGCTGTAATAACATTGGCCTTGCTTTGACTGCAGCAGCCGTAAATAACATCTCTGTCACATCTAGAAATACTGTGACGATTAATGTTAGTCTTGCTTCATAAATAGGTGTATTTATTGGCCCGCAGGATAAACCCGGCAATCAGCTGAAACTTGACCACTCCGACCCATATTTCTCAGTCCATTGGTCACCTGCACCTAAATTAGGCAGGGCTAAGAATAAAGGGAGTAACAGACAGAAATTCGTGCCTGTCCCAGCAACTATAGGCAATGAATTGGTACACCACAATTAGCTCTAAAGGTTAGCTCTGAGGTTGATTAGGTAACATTGTTTTATGGACTGGCTTGATGATCTGGCCAAATACAGAGCTGAATGCAAGCTGATGATACTAATTAATCTTGGCTTCACTCACATTTTCATTGCTACATCATCCAATATGACTAATGTTGAAGTATAATCAAAATAACTATATTATAGCATTTGTAGACTCCTCCCCTCCTGATACATGGAGTTTTTAAAGAAGGTGTAAACCAACGGTGAAGGCCTCAACATCGCTTCAAAATCTTATAAATCGCACCATCAAATACTTCAAAACCACTCCTGTCTCTTAAATAACCCATCTAAGAACTGTGGTAACTGAAGGCCAAAACTTCATGCTGGTTGCTTTCATGACACCAAAGCCAACCTTGCGGGTTCTCAAAAAGGGCACCTGGCTCCATAGATGTTAATTAATATTGAGATCAAGCCTTTTTACTTGTGGCTGCTACATGCCAACAGACAGCGTGTGTAATAAGAAAATTGTGATAATAATTGAATTTTCGCATCTAGTTGCGTTTTTTCAACAATTCATCTCAACAACTATTAGACATGGTCATGATAAAAAACACTCTAAAATAATTTGAGTTATGACATACTAAACTTTGAAGTATAAAGAATTTATTGTATTATAAACATTTCCAAGTTTTCCTAATATTTTTCAGATATATGGTAAAAGTGAGAATCTTTTTGTCCCCTTGTTAATAGATGTTTGTGTGAATCCCTGTTGCTATCTTCGTTCAAATTTCATTCATGGACAAATTAAAAGTATGTTGGAAACTCATTAAATAAAAATGAGACTGTAAAAATCAACCATTTCAGTTAAGCACACATGTTTTGGCTTTATTTTAAAAATTGGAGTTTTGCAAAAATATATTTGGCGTATAATTTACCAAGTTTAACTAAAAAAACCTCATAGTCTCAGATTTTGATGATTTTTTTAATATGTTGTTGCCCATATTGAAAAGCGCTTATATCCCAAATTTTGATATTCTAGGGTCATTGGTTCAGGTGCTAAGAAGATTTCAACATTGACCATTTGTAGCCCGAGTTTGAGGGCATAGCACATCTACATGTAGCTGAATTTAGACTCATATGATCTGAAGAATATACAAGTTAAATATCTAGATTTTTGTGTCTACACAAAGTTTCTATATTTACACAAACAAATAGGTTTGAAATTTTTTGGATAAATAATGGGGGAGATAACTTAAACCAAAAAGGAACGAAAATGCTATTTTAGCGACTATTCAAAAACAATTATCCCTCCTATCATATAATTTGCCTTTGTTTCTGTTATTATTTCTGAATTTCTCCATGCCTCAGCTATCCAAAATTAGTCTCATCTTCTCTGTATATGTATCAGGTCAGCGTCTGGAAGCCATACAAGAATAAGGTCTTTGTCGAATTACTGCAAAAGGAGAGGTCAAGGTCAACCTGCGGTTTCAACAGTCGCACATTTTTCTCATGTTTTACACCAATTAGCATATGCAGATTTCATTAAAACAATCAAAAGTTTGTGTTTCAGCCTGTAAAATGCTGAAAATTGAGTTACAAATGCCCTCCAAACTCCTTTAAAACTTGCCTCAATCAAATGAGGTTATTCCCCCTTGTCAAGCTTTAACTTGGCTGATTATTAGAATATTATCCTATCAAGTTCAAATATGCCGTGTAATTTTGATTTGTGATTGTGATTGTAATGAGCCTAAAATATTTTCTTAACTTACATTCCTCAATGTTATCAATTGTTGTAGCTTCAAATGCATATGCTTTGCCTGAGTTGGTGGTAGATGGCGGCGCCACAGCTAATAGAACATGCTCTTGTGGTACCCAGCAGATGTCATCTTGCTGTGGCCATGTGAAATTGTTTGTTGAGTCTTTGCACATGAATCTCACATTAACACAAACGTTCTCTCGATCATAGCCAATTGCCATCCTCTCATATACCATCGACCATCATATATACAGGCCAGATATTGTCCAGGTTGAGGTGTTAAGGTATTGCTGGTAACATGTGAGTCATCAGTCTTCCCAACTTTGTATTCTTGTAGCATACATTTTTCATCAACCAGTGGTGAAAGTTTGCAAACATCAATGGCTGTTCTACTGAGCGGCTTGAAACAGTGCTGGTTCTGAAAACCAATGACTCGTTGTGCTGCCTTGAACCTTGGTTTTGAATTCGCTACTTGTTCTGCGACTTCTTCAGTGAGTACATAAAACACCTCCACCCCAGCAATGTTTTCTCTAGCATACTTGCACAGTGGTTTAGCACTGAGCAGTCTTTCTTTTCCTGACTTAACTAACTGCTTGGAGTGACAGGTGGCCAGTCTCTTGACCACCCCGCGAATCCCATCTCACGGACCTTTTTCATGTGAGATGGCAAAGAAGCTCCAAGATGCTGTAAGATTGAAATCAAGCTCATGGTAACATAAGTTGGCAAAGTTCTTGTAATTCTTGTATTGGGCGCCAGATCCATCACTGAAATAATTCACATGAGTCACTTGAGGTAGGTTTTTGTAATGAATCTGATGAGCGTTCTCTGGAATGTATGTATACAATCTAAAATGCGTTATCCGGATTGTACGCTTTGGATTGTAATCTAAAAGTGCTGCAAAAATGGTTTGCGAAGTATTGGGTCACATAATTAGATTACGACTTGCCGATTAGACCAAACCAAAAGAAAACGGTAAAGTAGCAAGCATCTATATTTGATACGGTGTCTTCGGTAAAACCCGAAGTGTTTGTCATAAACCAGTTCTACGATAAGTTTTATATTGAGCTTTTTATTGGCCTTTCAATTCACATGAGAACATCACGTGACAAGACAATAGCCAAATATCATGTCTACGTCCAAGAAATAAATAGATTCGAATCTACGGCAGCTTTTCGTTTTTGAGCTTTTAAGAGCTTGTAATTACATTTTCACACATTTGGCACCTACACCACAACAGAGTAAGACATGGTGAATCTTTTGATACCAAATAACTGTAATGTGAATTTTGTTGCAGGTCAACCTTTAAGTCAGGAAAAGAAAGACTGCTCAGTACTGAGCATCTGTAAAAGTATGCTAGGGAAAACATTGCTGGGGTGGAGGTGTTTTATGTAGCCACTGATGAAGCCGCAGATTAAGCAGCGATTTTGGAACCAAGGTTCAAATCAACACAACGAGTCATTGGTTGTCGGGAACAGCACTGGTTCAAGCCACTCAGTAGGAAAGCCATTGAAGTTTGAAAACTTTCACCACTTGTTGAAAAAAATGTATGCTACAAAGATATAAAGTTGAGAAGACTGATGACTCACATGTTACCAGCAATACCTTAACACCTCAACCTGGACAATATCTGGCCTGTATATATGATGGTCGGTAGTATATGGGGATGGCAATTGGCTATGATCAAGAGAACAATGATGTTAATGTGAGATTCATGTGCAAAGGCTCAACAAACAATTTCACATGATCAAAGCGAGAAGACATCTGCTGGGTACCACAAGAGCGGTTATTTATTAGCAGTGGTGCCATCACCTACGACCAACTCAGGCAAAACATATGCATTTGAAGCTACAACAATTGATAACATTTAGGAATATATGTTAATAAAATAATTCAAGCTTCATTACTATCACAATCACAAACCAAAAGAAAACAGAAAATTTGATAATGAAAGGATAATAATCAGCCAAGTTAAAGCTTGACAAGCGGGATCATCTCATTTAATTAAGGCGATTTAAAAAGGTGTTTGGAGGCCATTTGAAACTCAATTTTAAGCGGTTTACAGTATGCAACACAAACTTTAGATGGTTTTAATAAAATCTGCATATGTGAATTGGTGTAAACATGAGAAAAATGTGTGACTTTGTTGAAACCACAAGTTGACCTGGACCTCTACTATTGCAGTATTTCGACTAAAACGTTAATCTTGCAGGCTTATGGCTTCTATACGCAGACCCGATGCATCTACAGAGAAGACGAGACTAGTGTTGGATAGCTGAGGCTTGGGGAAATTCAGAAATAATAACAGAAACAAAGGCAAATTATATGTTAGGAGCAATAATTGTTTTTGAATAGTCGCTAAAAAAGCATTTTTGGTCATTTTCGGTCGAAGTTATCTCCCACATTATTCTTCTGACAATTTTCATTCGTTTGCTTGTGTAAATATACAAATTGTGTGTAAACACAAAAGAATCTATACCTCTCACTGGTATATTCTTGAATTTATAAGAGTCTAAAGTCAGCTAAATATGCTATGCCCTCAAACTCGGGCGAAAAATGGTTCAAGTTCCCCAAGTTTCATGATCAGATAACGACTAGATGATTAGACCAAGCCGAAACAAAACTGTAAAGTAGCGAGCATCTATATTTGATATGGGTTTCTCAATAAAACCCGAAGTGTTTGTCATAAACTAATGCTACGGGAACTTTTCTATTGAGCCTTGTATTGGCCTTCAATTTCACGTGAGAACATCAGTTGTCAAAACAATAACAAAAAATGCTGGACTAGCCTACGCCAGTAAAATAAATTGATTCCAACCAGGGGCGATTAACTGTTTGATTTAGAGCTTTTAAAAGCTTGCAATTACATTTACACATTTTTTGCACCAACAACACAGCAGAGTAAGACATGGTCAATCTTTTGATACTATACACCTGTAATGTGAATTTATTTTGTGCAAGTCAATCTTTACAGCTTTTGATTAAAAGCTCTTAAATTAAAAATTAGATTAAAATTCTTGTTATATATGTTGGATGAAATGTGATGTACTCTTGCATGTGTGACACAATAAAAAATTCACAGACGTCTAAAACCATCACTTTTTGTGAGATTTACAATGTAGCTCTCTGTTTCAAAGTTCAATGTATTACACGAGCTAATTATATTTATCAAAGCGTTTTCATAAAAAGATTAAAATGTTGATATCATCGAAAATGTTGCAACTCTTACTCACTATTTATTGAGTAGGACGTACAACTAATATTGATGTCATTATTTGGCATATACTTCCTATAAACCTTTTAAAACCAATATTTTGAAATTGTCCATTGCATAAAGTTTTAAAAATCGTTATATAATCGTTGTATTTTCCTTCTTTTGACTTTCTGCATGTTGTTTTATGTGATTTGGCTGCAGGGATGTTTCAAAATTAAAATTGAGAATTTTTGATTGCATTGATAAAGTTCAGAAGAAAATGTTTACTCCAAAAAGATGTCAATCGTTGCACTTCCTGTTCTTCATCCAGTGATGTCATCGGCTATTGCAGCCAAGTTGCGGTGTTATGCATATTTATTGACGTACATATTATTTGTGTTTGCTTATGAGTGTTTAGATGCAAATTAGAATGTAAGCCTATCCTTAGATACACCGCTATAGCCAGTTTCAAATATTATAAAGATAGTTTGATTAGAATTAGTCCGCCTGGTTTCCTTTAAATACTGTATGAACACGTGAGTATCCATTGATAACGTGACAGTATGTCTATTTTTATAAACAACTAGCATGACTATGGATGTAATTTTTGGAGAGGTCTGAGCACTTTTTTTTGTGTGAGCATTGTAACTGGAATTGAGTTTTGCTAATTTTAATCTTAAAACATCCTGTCTGTCAGAACACCAAAAACAACCAACAAAATTTCAAATGATGGAAAAACTTCAATACTTTTTGACCAACTATTTTTGAATTTGACAGGAAAAGAGGCCGTTAAGACATCGAAGCAAATGAACTATGTATTAAAATTGAGACTAAAATGTCACAAGCATCTTAATTACTGTTTAAACTGTATAATAATTGCTGACATTTCCAGAAGCACAGCAAGAGTTATATTAAAGTGTAACAGACAGCAAGGAGAACCACACGTTTTTAAAAACTTGTGAAAAATCATGGCAGCTTTGACTATCCATCATCAGTGGCCTCTAAGCACAAGTTGTCTTATCCTGCATATATGCACAGCTACAAGCAAGGTGCCTGGATGATTGTATTGGTAGTTCATTAGTACAGCCTTTTCATTAGCCTGTTCTCCATCAAATACAAACTCTAAGCAGTTCTACTTGTAAATGTATGAGAGTGTAAACTGATCAGTTCTTTTAAATATTTTTTACAAATGTTTGTTTGCATCTCCTTGCTGATTTTCTACCCATAGTACAAGATTGCTGGGACTGTTATTGATCAGTGTGAAAACCTAATTTTCTCAGCTGTTGCTATCCTTGTGCTTTTCCTCTAGCTGTCTCTGGCAGTGATGTTTCATGAACGGGCTGAATTCTAAAAACTTTACCTCGGGAAATTATCAAAGCAGCAATTTATTTGTAAAAAATAATTTTTTCGTTGCAACTTTTCAATATTTACCCAGTATGAAACCTTACCTATTACGCAACGTTTTTCCCAAACTTCCAACCATGGCTTAGAGCAGAAGGAGGCCCAGAATTCTTATTACAGAAAAACTGGTACCCTGTCAGTCTGGCACGCTGAATTTGTAAAATTATTACACATAGGCTATGGGCCGAGCAGGCAAAAGAGTTCTAGAAATGATGTTCCTTTGGCACCCCATTTCGGTGGCATTTTCTGCAGTGATTTAGACCAATTTTTGTATGGAGAGCTCAAAACTGAAGAGTTGCCGCAGCTGCCATTCCCACTTCTATGATAAATTTGATAAAAAGAATATATTAGGATTTATCTCCCCTGTAAATTAAATTATTTCTATAGAAGCGTCAGATTTGCAACTTTTTATCAAAATTATTTTGCAGTGATTTAGAATATCAGGGGAGAACTCAAAATTTATCTTCTATCTATTTTCGAACATTCCATATCGTACTATTGTTACACGCACATGTAAACTATATACATGTACTATATATGTATATGTACATACATGTATGTAAATAATTGTATGGTTTAATAGCTTTATTTTACAAAAACTATTCAAAACACTATAATTATGTTTTATAACCTGACACAGATTAGTTATGTTTTATTACCTGACACAGATGAATAATAGAAAATAATAAGATACAAGATAAGGGCATTCATTGTTTGAGCTTTGACATGATTTGTGTAGCTCACATACATGACTCTCAAAAAATTAACTTAATAAACATTGACTAGTCACTGTCTAGAAAGCTGGAAAACACTTTTAAAGAGCCTGAATGGTCTGTTTCAAATATTGTATGCTTCAAGTTGTCTGCAATCGCTACTAGATTCACAGAACATATGCCATCAGAGACAAATAACAGCAAAATGGAGCTTGTTATGAGAAAACACTGTGAGGTGAGTGAGTATTTCAGAGGTCGACCTTCAGCAGGTAATGAAAGGACTCTGAGAATCATTTAAGTTTCAAAGCGACGTTATTCTCTGTGAGACCTACACACACAGACTCTATGGTCAAGGAGATAGCACCCAGGAAAATGGTACAGACTTCAACTGACTAACGGACCGGCTGTTTGTGTCTAGGTCTTGACCAGTCAATCCCTCCCTTCAATCGCTGAAAAACCATGTGCATTGTGTCAATTATGTAGCAGCTATACATACATGTATATGGAAAGGGTCAACAACACAACTTGCCAAAGCACAATTTCCTTCTTTACATCGGTGGATACTGGGTAAGGAAAATGATGAGTATGCAGTAAAGTGTCATACCAGAATTATCGCCCCACCTGAAATTCTACAAGCTGTTCTATGGGAGTGTCAAAAATCCAGGTTCCGAGGGAACTGATGTGCCAGTATCATGGCAGAGCTGCCTTACACAGAGCTTTACACATGCATGTACTGAAACAAAACTGCAGCAGGAGTAGCAGAAGATGCCGAAAATGAGAAAAATGATTAAGAACTAAACATATTGAACAAATAGTTAGGATATGCGATATTTTGAAATATCCCAGCTCGTTTTGCAAGACTGCTGATATTAGCTGTTAATAATACCACTAATAATAATGCTAATAATAATCACCAGTTATTATATTCTATGATTCATCAGTTTCAGGTTATAAAACATAATTAAAGAGGTTTTGAATTTTTTGTGTAAAATAAAGCTAATAAACCATACAACTATACACACATTTACATTTACATATATGTATATACATGTATATAGTTTACCTGTGGTTGTAACAATCGTAAGATATAGAAAGTTAGAAAGTAGATAGAAGATGAATTTTGACTTCACCAATGACATTCTAAATTGCAGCAAAATAAATATTATAAAAAGTTGCAAATCTGATGCTTCTATGGAAAGAATCTTATTTACAGGGGTGATAAATCCTAAAATAAAACTTTATCAAATTTCTTTCAGAATTGGGAATGGCAGTTGTGGCAACTGTTCAGTTTTAAATTATACATAACAAAATTAGTCTGAATCACTGCAGAAATTGCCACTGAAAGGGGGTGCCAACGGAGATGCAAGAATAAACTGCCTTGGCCCACTGCCCAACATAGCTGCAAGGTGGTTAAGCTGAGCCATTTTTAGTGTTAGTTGTTAGTGTGCACAGCTGCTCAGCCAAAGATTTGAGTTCAATTTCCCATGCAATGTTTTTCCTAACCTTTATATCTAGCTTTAGACATATGGACAGACACTGCTGTTATTTATATTATTAGTGTCATTCTAAAAAACTGTCTTCACAACCGGGTGGCTGGTAGGAGGTGAGCCAAGGCCTTAGCCTGATGATTTTGGCTTTAACGAGTCATTCTACTGAAGAGTCTTCCTTAAAATCTTACCAGCTCCTGGCAGCACTGTTTTCTGAGTTGTTTGAAAGACTGTTGAGCACTGACCTCAGTGAGATATGACACAAGCTGGCTGAATAATGACTCAATCACTCCAATCAGTACGTAAATTACTTTTGGAGGAAAATTCTACAGCCTTTGATGCTCAAATCTTGCACTTTGTACATCTCCTTTATATATTTCCTTTTTATGTTACTCTGGCATCGCAGAGGATGATTATACAACTAATCTGACAATCTGTTGTTTCTTTTTTGATCAGTACTAAACCTTTCACTTTGTCATTCTCAGACACTGGCTCTACCCTATGGTTATACCATTATGCTGTGTGTGGTATGTTATGCTTCTTACAGATACTCCAGTAATCTGCTGAGGCCACTTGATCAAGTCAGAGGTTGTATTCAGTTTGTGCAATCTTTGAGCACTTGTTTACAATATGGCTGTTTCACCCTTTGTCTTACACAACCTGCACTTAGTTACCATTCCTGGAATTGGTTTGCAGTGCTTAGTCTTGCGCTGCTGTTATTAGACACCCTGCCTCTTTCTTAAGGCCTCTTTTTGTCATCCACTTTTGTGTCCCCTACTATCTGATTGCTTGTTTTCATTTGTTATAGTTCATTCATCAGTCTTGGTGTTCATTATCTAGCATAGCACCTTCTAGTTTTTTTTTTCTAAAATCTATCTTACATGTCTTATTCATTGTTAATTATCAGTTTATTTAAAATATGTATATGTATGTAATATGTATTTTTTCAGACTGCGGCTTTCATACTTTACAATTATCATTGTATTGTTATTACTAGTACCCATGGCAGTCCGCTTTACTTTGAGGGATGGTCATGCGTGTTGATAAAGTGCAGAGAATAATTACATCCACAATTATTCTACCCTTAAAGAAGACAGCTCATTATTGCATGTGTTAGGGTAGTCGACTCTTAAGCTGTATGCCACCAGTAGCCAAACCAATAAAAATAGTTTTCTTAATCTCTGCCCCTAGCTTCAGAGGCACAGACAAAATTGTTGCGTACTATAGAAATTATTGACTACTGTCTGCTCTGTTTGATGTTTGCCTATTAAAACCGGTAAAAAAGGAAAGCCTGAACCTGTTCTTCATTAGATGAAGTAATTCGCTTAACCACTCTCCGCTTGGTGAGGTAGCATTTTATTGACAAACAGCAACGTTTTATTCAATACAAATATACAAATATAAAGTGCTAGTAGAAGCAAAAAAATGTTCTTTGTAACTATTGATGCATTGTTGTAATGATAGCCATTGAACTAAGATAAAATAACTGAATTTTTGCTGCCTTCATCAGAAAACTAGCTGCAAGCGATTCTTACAGTATGTTTGTAATAATGTAGCCAGAACAGTGTAAGTTTTTTAGTTAGTGGCTTGCCTAATGGCCTGTTCATGGTTTTCCAAACACATTGTTATGAAGTCAATTAACACTTTGATGCCGTATAGGCCGTGGGCCAAGACAGTTTATCTTGCGTTTCCATTGGCACCGTTTTTCAGTGGAAATTTCTGCAGTGATTTAGACTAATTATTGTATGGATAATTCAAAGCTGAAGAAGTGTCTAGCTGTCATTTCCACTTCTATAAGAGATCTGGCAAAAATGACATTTTAGGATTTATCTCCCCTGTAAATACGATTTCTTCCATAGAAGCATCAAATTTGCTAATTTTATCTAAATTATCTTGCAGTGATTTAGAATACCAGGGGAGAAGTCAAAATTAACATTCTATCTATTGTTGAACATTCCATATCCTACGATTGTTACATGCGCACTAAAACTATATACATGTACATATGTATATGTACATGGATATATAACTGTATAGTTTAATAGCGTCATTTTACAATACGAAATAAAACATTATAAGAATATTTTGTTTTATAAACTGACACTGATGAATCATAGAAAATAATAAAAACACATTCTGAATACTTTGTATGTGTTTGAATAATGATGTCTCTACTTTTGTAGAATATATCTTTTAAATTTATTTGGTATTATATCGTTTTTGTAATTAAGTATCAATATGTTGTTGATTTCTTAACATTAATATCAAGAAATGATTTTTTTAGCGTAGTTCTGCATGATCATACTATGTTTGCATAAATTTGTTGCTGTTTGCTATTTATTTTTAGCACTGTTGTGAAGTAATAAAATACAAACTATTTTAATTGGTTTTAATGCATTTACAACTTTTTGGATAAAAATGTTAGGTAAACCAGCTGTTTTAGTACCTACCATTCAGTCCCTTCTTGCCATGACAATAACCAGTCAGCCAACATCCACATTTGCAAACTATATTTGTTGTACAATAAATAAAATGCTATGAGTTTTTTATATTGAGGAAAAGTAGCCAATTTACACATAAGTTCAAAAGATAGACCACAATCATCGAAATCAAACCATCAGTTTTAAAGGTTTATATTCAAAAAATAACTTCTTGTTAATTCAATTCATAATTGGTTTGTTTATTATTCACATCACATAACACTTTGATTTCATGCCTGATAAAAACCTGCCTATAAAAGCTCAGCTGGCAGCCATCAGTTGTGCATTTTATTGCAAAATTTGGGGTAAGGAGACTTAACTCTTAAGTGTGTACAAATTCTACCTATGAATTCATTAATTTTGGACACATATCCTTGAGGAGACAACTCCAAGTTCAAAACTACCTCTAACGAATTTAAAAATATATCCTCGATAGGAGGCAAAAATGTTCCGCCTCCTATTATCATTTTGCTATACACATTTTAGATAATTTTTATATATACGAAGGCCTCTTATTAGGGGGCCTCCCATCCTACATATTTTGAGTATATATATATATATATATATATATATATATATAGGCAGGAACGCATATACTAAGCGGCATAATCATGTCGCAGGTATTGTGTATAGAAGTCTATGTGATGAGTATGGCCTTAATAAACCCCAACACTAGTTGGAAGCTCCTGGTAAGGTCAATGAAAATGACCAGGCTAAGATCCTTTGGGACTTCTACATCCAAACTGACAAGCATGTCCTAGCAAACCAACCAGATATAGTGGTGGTAGACAAGGAGAACAAGAGAGCTACTATAATAGATATAGCAGTACCCAATGACTACAATATAGCCAGCAAAGAAAAAGAAAAGTTAGAGAAATATCTCCCTCTTGGAAAAGAAATTGAAAAATGCTGGAATGTAAGAACGACTGTAATCCCAGTAGTCATTGGGGCACTGGGCGCAATAACACCGACGCATAAAATGTGGCTTGCCCAAATACCAACAGCAATCAACTCAGGTGAGTTGCAGAAAAGTGCGCTATTGGGAACAGCTAAGATCTTGAGGCGAGTGCTCAAACTCCCAGGTCTCTGGAAGGAGACCCGAGTTAGAGCAGAATTTACCACCCATCCGGGTATTCGGGGTGAGGAAAAAATTTTATATATATATACATATATATATATATATATATATATATAAATATATATATATATATGTTAAATATATATAAATATATATATATATTAACTAGCTTAGTGGAATATTCCATTGGCAATGTCCTAGGCTAATAGCTTAAAAGTTACAGTTGTTTGACAAAGTTTTAAAACATTTACATTTGTTTTTATTTTTAGCTGTTGATTTAGGATGCTATCAAATATTATGAGATTACCTAATAGTTCATGCCATTTTTTCCCCTTGGCACTTTAACTGGAGCCATGTTAATCTATTAAATAACCACAAACTGTGCATCATAAAATGCAGAAATTTATGTTTTTGGCAAAATAAAGCAAAAGCCTCTCAGCCTTATTTTATAGCAGAGGTGATGGAATTATTTCATTACAGCATATCTGTGTTTATGGTAATTTGGCCACTTTACTCATCCTGATGCTCATTTTAGGGCTACCAATTGTTACAGTTGGTCAGACCATGTTGCAATGGTATCACATAATTAATCTGTTGATAATACAACAAGCAAATAATTAGTAATATTTAGCTGGTGATTTACAATGTACTTTATAATGTACCCTGATTGTTATCTTTGAAGATAAACTTACACAAGATTTTAGTATATTTTATCAGAAAGTATTGATATTTCTCCATCATTTGTGATAGCTTTTGATTTCAAATATTATCTGACTGCTTTCGAGTTTGTGATCAAGTTTTGTCAATGTTTAACCATAACACATCCTAGCAGTCAGATCACCTCAGACATAAAAAAAACATTCACATACATTCATACACCAGGCTTCTTTATTCTCTACTAATTGTGATTAGTGCCAGATAGCATTTGAGTACAATATGTTGGTGTCCTACTTTATATACAAAGTCATCTAAATTTAAAACAGAACAAATAATAACTATAATTAGTGAAACTATAAAATACTCACTGCATCTGCAAGTCTGGCAGCCATTTTTATCTGTCTCATAGCCATTAGAGCATTGCTGACTACACTCGATAGCAGGGCAGGGTCTTGGCTCTGCACAAAAACAATTAGTTTTTTATATGCAGTTTCAAAGATCTACAATTAAGACTAGAATTATTAAAAAGAATTAACCACTTGTCAAAATGAACACTCATATTATAAGCTTCCAACTTCAAAACAATTTTTAAAGTTGTACAAGTATATTCTTTTCACTCACAAAACAACAACTTTCAAGAGACTGGGTTAAAAGTTACTTTAGATATGGAACCATAGCAATGTTTTATTCATATGTTATATGTTAGATTATTATTGTAAGGTGATCTTAGGCTGAGGTTTACCTGCATAACCTTTTGTTTGCAAATAAAGTTTATTTACAAAAACAACCAGAATAATTGTTATAATTTATCTGCTTATATTCAAATTACATAGAATATAATTATTATTTTTGATACTTTCATATCATGGCATTAGCAGGAATGTACTCTACCATTGATCCAGTTTCACTCGTTCAGGATGCATGTGACTCTTTAGGACATATTTGTAGATCCAGACAATAGTACTTGATGTACCATACCAAAATTATTCACTTCAACTATTATAATTATTATTACTATTATTATTCTCGTTATTATAATTTTATTATTGTCTATTATTACTGTATTATTGCTTATTACTGTTACGACTATTATTACTATTATACTTTTACTACTGATTCTACCATTATTACTATTACTGTCATTGTTTATTGTTATTATTATGTGCATAAATAAATATGTGTTTCAGCATTCAAATATAGGTGCAAACTTAATTTAATAAAATGTTTGATAAATGTTTAATTATACTTAGCAACTTAGCATAACACATAAATAATTAATAGTCGTACGGTAGAGTCTATAGCAAGCATGTACTATTTTTAAAGTGACTTACTGCATTCGCATGTGTCACATCCTCTAACCTGGACACGCCCATATTCACAAGTGTTGGTACATCCAGGTACAGCACATGGAACTGTAAATAGAATAATACTAGTAATTTGAATATGAAAAATAAAACGTTACTACGTCATTTTAGGCTTCAGAGTCAGACGGCAATTCAACCAATCAGAACACTTACCACATCGACAGTTAGGGCAGCCATTTCTGTCAGTGATGACTCCTCGCTCACAGTCCAAAAGTGGGCAGTGCAAAGGTGGACAGACAGGTTCTTCTATAATATTAAACACATGTTATAGTACCGTTACTTTTTATTTATCTTTTCAATATAATATAATATTATATTAATATAAAATTAATATAATAATTTTATAATATAATAGTATTAGTACACTGATATTTCCAATAAAAAATGATTAATAGCTTTACAACAATTCAAGAGTTGTTGTTAACATGAATAATAGATGCAACAGATAAAAAACCACTGTTAGGTATTTTCTGCAGAAATTTCGTTTACTTTTGTATCCTCTAATTAATAATATTTGCAATCAAATGTATTAATATAATATGTAGTAAATAACATAAAGCAGATTTAATGCAGAAAAAATGACCATATTTGGATCTTTTATCCATATTGGATCTTTGATCCAAATATGGTCATTTTGAATTTTATTTGGTCATTTTAATCATATTTGAAGGCATGGAAACTTAACAGAAGAAATTCACTCACTGCATCTACAGGTATAACCCCCAATTTATGATATGTTTGTCTTAAGCAGCTGCAAAAGCTTAACAAACAGATTTGTTCTTATCATTTTTTGATCAATTTATATCAATTTTGTCAACCTGATGTTTTTTAAATCAAATTTAAATTTTGTTGATCAAATTGTCGTTGACGTGTTTAGAGGAAGATTGAGAGCCCAACAGCTACATGTCTGACACATTTACTAAAATTCAACAATATTATATGTTTGCAACGCTTTAAAAAATTGTATAAATATTTTATAGTAAACATTTGTATTTTTAACTTTGTCAGTGACCATAACTCCAAATTTTTTATATTGTAAAACATTTTCTAGTATTTATCATTCTAAAGTAGGTTTTTAAATAAATCAATAATGAAACAAGCTATAAATTTTGATTGGTAAAATGTAACAATTACCCAAGAAAAGTTTTGATACAAAAACGCTTGATGCAAACCGGTTACTTCTTGCTTTTTGGAGAGAGTAGAAGTTGAAGGAACAATTATAAATATTTCTATCATTAAACCAGCTTATACTGTGATCAGAGTAAGACACACAAAACTATTATCAGTTTCTCCTTAGGATATTCTAGTTATTCAACTCTCACCATCATGAGTGAATCAAGGCTGACTGTTAGCTTAAGGAAATCATAATTACCTACCCAAGTCAGCAGAGACTTTGCTGCTTTAAGTAAGCAAACAGTCACACATTTGCTCAAATATGGCTAGTAGTAAATTCTTTTAACGCTATATATATGTAATCTTTACCATATAGTAAAAGTTATGTCTGTCTGTTCATCTGTTCATCTGTTTGTCTGTCTATTTGGATCCGAGTTGGAGGTTAGAAAAACGTATAAGATTTCCTAGTATAGAATTCAAACTTACAACTTATGGCCCGGTAAGCCTGCAACCTGACAACTGTACCAGCCAACAAGTTTGGGAACAAGCAGAATAATTTCACACGGAACGAAAAACCTCAAATTGAACCCTATGGCGTTTTATTCTTTAACACTTCCTCTGTAGTGGTGGTCAACTGGAGGCGGCCTTCAAAGTTTTTCTTCAAGCAGTTTGTCAGATTTTTGGGAAGATAAATTTAGCCCTATTACGGGCAAAGCGAATGTTGCCTATATTTTGCTCTCGTTTACCGGTGGACCAATATTAAACCTTTTGGATGCAATAAACTGCTAACTTACCTCCAACTTGTCAAATATTTATTAATAAATATGCATCGAGAAACCGAGAGATATCTCTACTAGTGAATATCTATTGCTCGCAATTGGCCTCCGATAATATTATAGCCTGTGTCCTTTTTTGCAATTTGTTACTATTTTTAAATTGTTTTTCTAAATTTGAACACATATTTTCATCATATATCTATATTCAACAATTTTGCATAAAAGCTCATTGCACTCACTGGTATTTTTGCTACAGTTTGCAGCCAAAACTAGCTTTTTACGTGGATAGAAGTTCAGTTATGAGCATCGATCCATTTCAAGTCGTGTTAAGATAGCCGCATGGTTGCTGTTAAATACCGTACAGGATGAAAATATTCGTTGGTCATAAAATTTCGCGATTTCGCGAACAGTCAATTCCGGTAATTATTAAATTCCATGAATAATTAGTTCTATTTTTAATCACAAGAGAGAATAACTACTGCATCAAATTGAAAACTGGTCGCTAGGCTAGTTTTTAATATAAATACTAAACGTAATTGAGTTCTAAAACATTTTTAAAATCATTGCCTGAGCTTTGAGCTAACACCATTGCCAATGCATCACATTTATTTACAAAATTATTCAAAGTTGTCACAAAATATGCAGAATAGCGTCATCGCGAAAATAGCCGCTGGGCAGAAGTACTAAACGTAGCCAAGTTCCAAAACTTCTTTAAAATCATCGCCGAGTTTCGAGCTTTATTGCCATTGCATCAAACTTTACAAAATTATTCTAGGTTTTCACAAGTTATTCAGCATGGCTTCAGCATCGCAAAAAGCTCTCTTAGTCTTTTTACATTAAAATCAACTCCATCAATCTCTAATACCAAAGTTGAGGACGATCATGATTCTGATCTGGACATTATGGTATGTATTTGATTTGCAGAGCAGATACGTTTTTCCGTAATCAACTGCATTAGTTAATTATTTTGTTTAAAAACTGATCGCTTTCATTAAATACTTCAGCTATTGTTTTGATACTTCCTTAACACTCGATAATATTTTTTCTTTTTTGTGTTTACTGCAGATCGAGATTGAAACAACCTACTCCGATTACGAAAACTAGAGACAAGTAATAATATTCATCAAGGCAGGAATATTGGCAGAGAAGCAACCAGTCAACCGACAACAACTCCTTGATATCGCTGCAGCAAACATGACTAATTTATATACAGTGTATTTGATTTCATGTATAGATATATTATAATTTATTACAAACTTGAGTGTAGAAATAAAATATTTCAAATACAAATAAAATTTTACAAACGATGGAGTAAATATTAACAGTTTAGTTCGTATGGCGGTTGTCTAGCAATAAGATTAAACTGGTACTCTTGATATGTGAATACTAGCGTGTAAGGGTGCTCTCTGACTGGCAGTTCTGTCGCTGTCACTGTCTTGGGTAAATGTTGAAGGCGATTCTCTCGCTACTACATGGCTGATAAGGAAGTTATCATCAGAACTCTCTTCGTGGCTTACTATCGCAAAGTTCTGCCGGTTGGCCAAAGATTTGCGCTCGTAAAGGTGTTTTTGTTCCTTTTTTAAAAACAGATATATTCTCCTTGTAAGTAGCTGCGGTCAATTCAACCTCAATTTCCAGACTTCCCTGAATGATTGGTGATCTTCTAAGAATGACATCTACCACCCTTGCAATCATTGTTCTTCGGTGTATGATGAAAAATCTCTCTCTCACACTAAAACAAATAATGAAGCGGTATTCATGGAAAAAATAAGTATTGCGTTTTACCAAAGAACCAAAGTAAAATTCAACTAATTTAGTAAATGTGATAAACTCATTACTTACCACAAGTTTTTGGCTTATCAAAGGCCTCCAAAGCGATGAATATTCGTAAAAACCTCTGGACGCAGCAAAAATTGTTAACCGTAGCTTGGCATGATCGCTTCACAGTTGTAAGCCAAATATAAACCGGAACACGCGGTATGCGCATGCGTAGGAATAACTATATTACTAGTCGCAATAGAGTTAACTTTTCCTAGAGAGTGGCAGTTTTCAGCCGCAAATAAATTCATCTGCGAATATGCATGAAAAGACAATTTTCGCGAAATATAAATCCGCGAATAAATTCATCCTGTACGGTAACATGCTATAAATCTGCATATTTATAAGTTATAGATTGATAATCTATCAAATGATACACATATATATTCATGAATTTTATGAAGTGACAAAAATAAACCATATTTATATTACATGCAGAAACAAAATATCTGTTTTCAAAACCAAAATATTTGCACCGTCTGCTCGGATGGCTGCATTCTGATTGTTGCTTTGGCCTAAAACTAGTCATTTATTTACCATCGTAAGTGTAAACTATTGTCATACACGCACTTCAAAGTATCAAGACTGCGTTAAACAAGAATGTAATATTAGCTTGAGAAAGTTTGTAATTTTTTCTATGGTGTTGCTTTCAAAGTTTTAACAAAAAAACCATGAAAAAGCTTTATAATTGGGCAACGAGAGAATTGATTGTTATTTATGTAGCGATTCACTACAAATATGGTTTTGCAGACACTTTTCTACTGATCTTTAGAGATAGCATGAGTTCATCACAATCAAAAATTTTCAAAGTGACAGTCAAATAGAGGTAGCTTTCAAATAGAAGGTGGTGGCCTATTAGAGGTTTTATACGGTATTAATCATCTCCACTTAAGCAGCACGCATGAAAATCTCTTATGACCCACAAGACTGCCACTACTAAAAATAATATGTAAATATGTATTTTCTTGATTAATACAAATATCTATGCAGAACTATTTAAATTGGCTTTACGTGTAAATTGTAGTTTATTTTTGTGTTTTCTTTGGTAGGATTGACTATCTTTCCTTCAGATATAAGAGTTTTTAGTAAGCTGACTCACAGTGAATTGTGTTAAATTTGTTACAGCTTGTTTGCAATTTCTTGCTTCCTCAAATTTTATTTTAATGAGGATAACATAAAATTCATAGAAATGCTTTAACAATACTTGACAAAGTAGCCTTTCACATAAGATATGAATTTGTATAATAGAAGAAGGTTTAAATTCCCACAACTTCCAAGTAATATCGGGATGCTTCATATAGAGGGAATTTTCTCCTTTCAGTCAAGTAAAACTCATTCTCTAACTTTAGTTGGGTTATGATCTGCAACAAAAAAGTAATGTTTTCAGGCCCTCTAATTCACTATATATTAAGTTATATTCATGTATTTATATATAAATATATAAATATATACATTGTATATATATATTCACATTGTATATATATACATATATATACTTACATTGTATATATATATATACAACATTTACTATAGATATATATATACAACAATTACTATAGATATATATATATATATATATATATATATATATATATATATATATATATATATATATATATATATATGTTAACTAAAAGCAAGTGCAAAAGCATATAAAAAGAGAACTCTACACTAAAAACCTAAAAGATTATTAGTGGAGTATGAAATATTTGAAAAATTATTGCGAAAAAAGTAAACTTTTAGTATTTGCGTTACAAATTTGTTTCGTGCGAAGCACTCCTCAGACGCAATTGTACTAAAATCTTTTTAGTACAATTTTTAGTACAATTGCGTCTGAGGATTGCTAAAATTTTAAAAAATGTTAGCATCCTCAGTCTGAGGAGTGCTTCGCACGAAACAGATTTGTAACGCAACTACTAAAAGTTTACTTTTTTCGCAATAATTTTTCAAATATATATATATATATACAGTCAAACATGGATAACTCGAACTTCACGGGACAACATTCAAGTTATCAGAGCACTGTCACAAGTCCACGTATTTACTTATTTATTAGTAGATACATGTACATATGCAAACTATAATATAAATCAAAAGCACAAATGGCTTGTTTCAATTTAAATGCTTCTAATGTAAAGTTTAAAACGTTTTTATCAAAAAGTATAGAAATTTTTCTATCCCTTGAGATTGGTTTGTTGTTTGAGGTGATGTTATTGCCAGGACGTTTTTTTAGATTGACATTGGCAAAACTTGATCGTTGTTGAAATGCTCAAAAGAAAAGACATCTTTTTCTTTTGAGCGTTTTACCCACGATCAATTTTGCCGAGTTTTCTTGAAGTTTATGCAACTTCAAGAAAAAGTTACTAAAGAAAAATCCCTTGCTTTATCTGGGATTCGTTAAGAGCAACACTCCGAGGCAGTTCAATTAAAAGTTTTACGAGGTTTAACGGTACATTGTATATCACTCACGCTTTTTGAATGGATAGTTATTGAATGTACACACGTATTCTGTGTTTAGGCCAAACGATGAATAGTTTTTTAACTATGACAACGTATATGTTTAATAAAAACAATTTTAAGACGTTTTAAACATTCAACATTCTGACGTTGATTCAACACGGAATCAACGTCGGAAAACTATTCTTCACGGGCTAGCCGGGTCACGCACTCAAGGATTTTCGCCACGCGCATACAAAACAACATGCTGTCTTTGTTTTGTATGTGCGTCGCGAAAATCCTTGCGCGCGTGACCCGGCAAGCCCGTGCTATTAATCGTATAGCAGTATAAATCAAAGTTGACCAAACCTTTAGAAAAGTCGTTGACAAAATTATTTTGTCGATGGTGGTAATAACAAAACTTATGAATTACGAAAAGATGAGGTTTACCTCTATGGCTTTGAATAAAGTGATTTTCTAAAGCGATAACAACCGTTTCGGTAGCCGTTGGGCAAAAAAACAGTTGGAATTAACAGTGTTGAGTTCGAGTTATCTATAGCAATTTATCATTACGTGGGAACGGACCAATGAAACCGTTCGAATTAACCATGTTTTCGAGCTATCCGTGGCCGAGTTATCCATGTTTGACTGTATATATATATAAATATATAAATATATATATGTATATATATATATATATATATATATATATATATGTATATATATATATATACAACAATTACTATAGATATATATATATATATATATTGTATATATATATATATATACATTGTATATATATATACATTGTATATATACATGTATATAGCTGTGCAAAAGCGTGTGCAAAACTGTTCTCAGACAGCTTCGCACACAGCTCTTATTATAATAAGAGACTTCAAGAAGTTAATAGATTAAGTTACGCAACATCATTGAGTAAAAATTTAGCTGATGGCAACTAAATTTAAAAACTATTGCGTACTTTTCGCGCAGAAACCTTTTTATTACCCATGCAAAACAGGGTGTTCAGCTAGTACAGTCATAAAAGTCTTATTTAACATATTTACCAAAATATCTTTATACTCTGCATAGTTTTAGATAAAACCACATACAGTCGCAATATCAGTAATCGCAGTTTATTGTCTGCAATCCACGGCCTGGACAGTTCACACCACCGCCAGATAGATCTGAACAGGTTCTTGTTCTACGTCTGACACCTTTACCACAAGTCAAAGAGCAGGATGACCAAGGGCTCCATTGGCTCCATTGAGCATAACCAGGTTCTGTATCAAAAAGAGGTTTTGATCGTACAATAGAACTTCACATAAATAGATTCAATACAATCTAACAATAAACTTGTAACCTCAGTTAAACAGAAAAAGTGATAAGACGGTACTTTTGAGAGTTTCGCCACAGTATGTTAAATCTTTATTAATCGGGTCCATATATATACTACGGTCTTACTATATGAACTATGTAATGTTGTTTGTTTCATTGTGTATGCAGTGTATTGCAAAAAAGCATAATTAAGAGGTCATAATGTAGGTCAAGTTGCTGCCTCAACTGATGAAAGGTTACACTCTTATATTAAATACATTGCTTCGGACTCTCATGTACAAGCCTTTTTAAGTCCAAGGTTCATTTCTTCAAGTAAAATATTTTCCAAAACTGAAGTTAAAAAAAAAATCTGCATCTTTAGTAGCTAAAATAATCCAATCTTTCACTCATTTTAATGTTCTTATTGAGGATTGATAGAATGGAAGCAGAGAGTTACTTACAGAAAAGATTTAGTAAATATACTTACTGCATGTACACGACGGACAGCCATATTCATCTTGAGCAAAACCATTAGGGCATGGGAAGTTACAAGGATAATGTGGGCAATATCTTGGTCCTGTAACAGGCAAACAACTTGCAGTTTAACTCAAGGCATTGAATATGCATTGGAATAATCTGCGCATTGTAGTAAGTATCACTAATCACCTTTCCTTTTAAAGGTCTGCTTGTATCATTTTGTATGTAGCGCCGAAAATTTTGTTCATTTGTCATTTACAATGGATTTTGTATAAAAGTGGTTGGTGATATGACTGCTTTTGGGTTTTGTGTTTCATTTTTCTTTTCTATTTCTCACGGTGAAAGGCTTAAAAACTTTTCTATGTTCATTTGTCAACTCCTGGTTTTAAGTCAAATATATTTTTGTAAAATCTGCTATGTAGTAACTTTACATCTATAACAATATACATACTTGAATAAAAAAATTATAGCTGAGCTGCCGAAATATGTACATATTAGTAAAATTACCAATTAAAAAACTGGAAGAAAATTCTGTCCGATTAGAAATAAAATAACTTACTGCATTGACACATTGGGTAGCCATGTTCATTTGGTACAGTATGTTACCATATAAACAGTAGCTATAACAGCCCGGTTTGCATCCTACCACACACAGTTTTGCTTGGTTAGTACACATGCCCCAGTAAACTGAGATGCATGCACAAGAAACAAATATTAACTTAAATTACATACAATATTAAATTATTATAGTTTGGTTACTGCTCCTCTTAGTATGCTAGTAGTCCTGTGCACTGTGACAGGTTGTTATGTGTAATATTAGCAAGGTGACTTCATTGTCTACTATTACAGAATACTTGTGAAGGTACACTGAGTTACAAGTACTGTGCCTCACTATAGTGGTTAACTGTTTCTTATCAGCACAACTGGTGATCGATCACAGTGCACCGGACTGACAGGGTATAAATTATGAGTTATGATTTATATGTGTATATAAATCATAACTCATATATATACATATATATATGAGTTATATAACTCATATATAAGTATTTATATATATGAGTTATATATTCTCAAAACTCATATATATACATACATATACTTATATATCACTTTCTCTGCAAAGTTATATATATATCAATTTTCTGTGCAAAGACTTTTTTATTACCCGGGTAGTACTGCTAGATATATATATTGACATATATATATATATATAAATATATATATTTATATATTTCTCAAAGTTTGTCATTGTATAATATACGACAACAAACTTTAGACTGTGTATGGCTCGGTGGTAAAACATCCGAATTTTAAACTTGGGGTTCCACTCTCAGTGAGTTTAAATCCATCTGATCATGGAATATAAATTCCAAGATTTTAATAGTTATAACTGGACACACATTCATACATATACACAAACTTTACAAAATATGTAAATAGATATAAGATAGATAATGATTTCCTAGCAATGAGCAGGTAATAAAAAGGTATTTGCCTAAAAAAGCTATTTTTTATCAAAATATACACCATTTACCATTCTAACCTTTAAATGAATATGTTTGTTTATTTTTGTGTGTGTTCGACCAATGCATGATTCAAATACCTGAAAGCTCGAGACATAGTTAAACAGATTGATGAGAATATTGTTTTAATTGTTATGCTGCACACTTGTTCAAGATTTACAACAGTTTATAACCAGTAGCAAGTAATGTTGTTGGAGGCTAAGTTTCTTTATTTAATGATTTTTAATAACTTAAACTAGCAACTAAAGCTAATATTCGACCTTTACTATAATAAAAGCCGTGTCCATCATTTTGTTCAGAAAAGACTCCACATCACAAAAACTATTCCAATTTATACATTGGAAAGCACTGATGTAAAACCATGAGTGCCATCACTAAACCATGCAGCTACACATGGCAATAATTGTGCCTATAATCATAACATTTAATGACCTATCATGGCACATAAGAGTGCTAGCAACCAATAGTATTTTTACAGTTAACATATTTTAATGAATCACTTTTTACGGGAAACACATACAAATAACAAGAAAATGAACACTTTGTTTATATAGTATATAGTAGTACAGTATAGTATTATATAAAGGTGTCGTAACAAACAGTCAAAGTTTCCAGGTATATGGCAGGTCTGGTAGAACTTTCAAAAATAATGTATGTGCTGATCAGAGACAGATGAATGTTTAAGAAATGCTAAAGATTAATCTTGAGGAAGCACCTGTGATTATTATTTATAATTATTTTAACCAGAAACTCTCGAAACAATAATTTGTTTTAAAAACAATGAGATAAATAAAAAATAAAAACTTGGCATAAATTATAATCCAGGTTTATTTTATTATTTATTTGAAAAATTAAATTATAATGATATTAATAATATAATAAAGTTATTTATTTTCCTTTTTATAATAAAATAAATTTAACAGTTTATAATAAAATAACAATTCGGAGTTATGTACTTTTATTATTGACAGTTGGTTAATGAAGTTGCTGCAGTATTATCAAGGCTGAGTCAACGCTTTTAATAAGTTTTGTTTTTTGTCTTTCTATATCCTTGTCTTACAATATGCTTCGCCTCTAATAATCTTCTTTATTCCGCATAAAAGTACACATATGACACAACTGCCGGCTGCCGAATGAACACAACGATTCGTTAATAAAAGGCATGACGATTGTGACTTTATGAAGGCTGTATGATAGCTGTTACTGCTTACTGATATATAAAATCTCCCACACGTTTGAGTTACTAAAAGCAATTATTTAAATTTGCTTACGCATACAAACAAACAAACCAGGTTGAGACCAAGTGTTGATTTAAGTTTTTGATGTTTTTGTAGCAGCTAATGAGAAAAAATTTCAAAATAATTTTTATTTATCGAGACTTTGATATCCGATATCATTTACATAATAGACACAATTCGAACAACAATCCTGAAGCCAATGATTTTACTTTTCAAAGTACATTGTGAGTTTATGAGAGTGAAAGATTGCCATGAATAATAGCTAAAAGGATATGGCGTGTGAATGTGTTTCTTTATTGTACTGAGTATAAGAAATAATTAATTATTTGAATTAATAATGGCTTGTCAATTTTTTGGCTCATGTTATGCAACAGACATGTTTACTGAATAGCTAAATATAGACAGTTTAGAGACACAAGCTATGATTATCTATAATCTTTGGTAATTACAAGCGAATACATGGTAATTATATTAGATTTGCCAGCCAGTATTATATAATACTGCAGAGTCTAGAACAACAATATACTATAATGTCCACATTGCTACAGCTTCCAGTCTTGTTTACCGATAATAGAGTTCAGTAATATTTCTGGTCAGTTCAGATCTTTTCTTTGACAGAATTCTCATAATTTGGGAACAGTGTTAAAACACAGTGTAATATTATTGTCCTTGATAATGCTTGCTGAAAAAACAATTCAAGTTTTAGTAAGCTCTTTGGACAAGAAAGTTTTTAACATTTCAATAAATCAAAAGCAAATATCATCTTTAATTAAACTTTGATTATTTTTGTGGTACTTTTGATTAAAATAGAACTGAAAATATTTAATTTAATTAAAATAGACATATAAATTGTTTTCTAGCAATTTTTTTTTAAATGAGGTTTAATCAACACTTAATTTTCATTACATTTCCAAAGAAGTTATGCTTATAGCAAAGCTTGATATGTAACGTCTGGTTCACACAAAACTAATTTAATACCAGTCTTTGAGAAAATTAGTTGCAGCTCAGGTTTGCAAAATTTATATTAGCAGATTTTAATAATTATTAAGTTTAATTTTGGAATTAGCTAATAAGACCTAAGTCAAAGAGAAAATAGTAGCAATGAACTCAATACAAACAGCCCGTTGTAACAAAAAACTAAATAAAAGCAGCCAATCGTAACAAGCATTTTGATACAGACAGCCAATCATAACAAAGAACTCAGTAAAAGCAACCAATCATAGCTAACAACTAGTGTTTGATAAATTTTTCCAAGAATCTTGAATTATGAGCAGTTAGAACAGTGAAGAAGAATGTTGTGTAAGGATGTAATGAACAACTAGTCTGTGTTGATAGTCAATACTGCAGGTTGATTGAACTATGTGAGTTCAGATGTCTAGTGGGTACCATGAGCATAGTCTGTGTTACTCATGGTTTAATGCTACACGAGGGAGCAACCATAAACCTCTGGTAGAAGGCAGAACTCAGTATTGTAATTAGGTATAGTATTTATAAGTTTTATTGTAATATTCTAATGCTATCATTACAAATTATCACCCCGGTAGTCTAATGTGATGTAAGAGATTCTCAGGGGTAGCTATAAAGCACTGAAAATAACTACCTATTTGCACAGCTACTCTGTAGGCTTGGAAAGAGGTGCAGGTGTTGTGTATAGTACCTAACAGCATTGTCACGAGTTCAAATCTCGTTGAAAGCAATATTTTATCCATGGCATCAGATGAACAAACAACTATTATTTTAGCAAAAACTCCAAACATATAGAATCACTGGCTAACTTAAAAGCGTTATTTGTATAACTAAACAAGAAGCTCCTAGCACTAACCTAAGAGTGACAATTTGACAAAAGTGCCGACATGTTCACTGACACTGTCAGAAACATAGCATTTCAATATTATAAATATAGATGAACCAATTAGACCAAAATTTCATAAAATACTCACCGAATGGATCTACACAGGGACAGCCTTTCAAAGGACAACCTCTACCATCTCTCTGTGGTCCCAATTCACCACAAAACATGGTATCGCAATCAAAGACGTACTCACAGAGAATTGGAATTATAGTAGCTAAAAAGTACATACTAACTGTGTAGCTACATGACAGTGTATGCTGAACATACAAAAGTTTGTATGAAAATGTTGCAAGTACTTCTGAAAGATTTGTAACAGAAACAAACACTGTATGTACAACATCAGCTATTATTTAATTTAATCCAAAGGGTCTGGTAGAAGAAAAATGAGATAAATGTAACATTATTTTTAAACTTGGAATATTAAAAACTTTTCAGGCTAAATTTAAAAAGTTGTTTAATCAGCTATAGCAATAACTTTTTTTTATAAAATAAGACAATTCAAAATTATATTTTTTCTATTTGTAAATTGCTAATAAAATCAAACTTTATCAGCTTTTAAATTCAATGCATTATATTGCAGGTATTTTTAGGTTGATTTAAGGTTTAATAAAACTTTTAAGGATAATATAGTCATTTCTTAGTTTAAGTAGCAATTGCTCTAACAATGTTGGTAGATATTGTAGCTACTCACTAAATGGCTTTTACGAACCTGCACCAGTAGGCATCATAAAAAATCAGAAGCAATATAGAAAAAACAATTTGTAAATATTAATTTTTGTATAACTGAAAATTCATGACAAATCTTTAAGGAAATCAAATGTGAAACGTGTCTACACTTACTTGCAGCAGCGCAACTGATTACAACAGAAAGTGACAGAAGTAGTGTGAAACCTCTCATTTTGCCTTTGTTTTCACAATGAAACCTGACACTCAACGTATTTTCCTTTTATACGCTTTGCGCTCGTCACTTCGCGATAGTTGTTGCTATGGCAACGAGAAAAATAATGAGCCTTACAACTAACATCATGCTAGGTGCATCACTGCTTGTATCAACTTCAAAATGTACATTAGCATCTATTAATTAAATGGTGTTTTCATTATAATATGCAGAATGTAGTCTATGCACTGTAGGCAAACATTCTATGATAGTATTTACTGTACTTAAGTTGCAAACAATGAATTATATACTATGGAATTAATGTCTGGCTCTTTTCTCGCAAGTACTTCATACAATAATACTTTTTGAATAATATCAATTTTTTTTAATTTGTACAAATTATTTGATAACTAAAATCACTTTATAGCTTTTATTAAGAATCTTGCACTGTTTTTACCCTAAACTTTTGTCAGTTTGTAATTTGGCTTTTTGAGATTGATAGTAATAAATATAAATAGTTGGTTTGAGCTTTAGTTCAGTAGACCAATTTATAAGTCTCTTCAGAAATTCCCAGTTCTTTAATTCATAGAGGTATGTCAGCAGTAATAAACTCTATGCATCTAAAATATATGCTTTTTTGAATGTAAAAAATTGTATGAAGTTAGGATTTTTAACCTGAATAACTTTGTTTTTAATTTCGGCATTTTTGTCACTCCAATTTTTTATAAAGACAAGCTTTTTCAGAGCTACAGTTGTGAACCTTGTATGGTTTAAACTATGAAACAAGCAAACCACCGTTTTAAAGCTTCTGAAAAAAGTTAACTCAGCCAAAGCAACCGGATTTGACAACATTCCATCAAATTCAATTAATCATGCGGCAGAAGCTATTGCTCCTGTAATATCTGAGATTTGAAACTCCAGCTTAAAAACTTCTCAAGTACCAAGTCAAATGAAAATAGCTAAATTAAAACCCATTTAAAAAAAGTTCAAATAAAATTTGCTCTAATTATAGGCCCATTAAGTAAGTAAGATGATTGAAAAAGCTGTAAATAAACAGATTATGGAGTACTTTGAAAGTAATTTACTGCTTAACGATAGGCAATATGGTTTTAGGAGAAAGGGCAGCACCAAAGATGCACTAATTAAATCGACTAACAATGTTTTAAATTTCTTAAACCGTGGTAAATGTGTTTTTTGGCATCTTTCTAGATTTCTGTAAAGCCTTTAACACAATAGATTATATCATGTTGTACACAAAACTCTACAATCTTAATTTTGCCATCACCGCAATTAACTGGATCAAAAGAGATATCTAACCGAACGTAAACAACACAATATTATTGGTAACGCTTTATCTTCCAGACTAAATGTAACATGTGGTATACCGCAAGGTTCCATTTTTAGTCCAACTCTTTTTTTAATGTACATAAACGGTTTATCACACGCCACCAACCTTTTCACACCTTCAGTCTATGCAGATGACAGTATAATCTCTTTTTCCAATTCGCTAACATCAAAGAACACATAGATTTTTTGAATAACGAACTTCTTGCTATTCAAAACTGGTGCACTCTTATCAAAATCACCTTAAATGTTGATAAGATTAATTTCATGTTACTAAAAAGAAACAAAATAAACTTCATCTAGCTAACACCCATCCCTTTTTCATTTTCATCAAGCCAATTTGTCAGACAAATCATACTGAATTCTTAGGTATTTTCATTAGTTATAACCTTACTTGAACAAACACATAGAATATTTACTAAAACAACAGAGACCCATATCAGGCTTACTCTACTGCACATCTGAATATTTACCCCACAAACCTCTGCTTTCATTATACAATTCTATGGTTAATTCTAAACTTTCATACTGCATTGAGGCATGGGGCAACACGCCTCCCACCATCTTAAAAATTTGATAACACTTCAAAAGCACATGATAAGAACCATTCACAAAAAAACCCTGCCTCACCTGCACCAAACCTTTTTTCACATCATCATCCGTAATAACTATCAGTTCACTATATTCATGCCGCAGTATAATTTTAGCCCAATATGAATATTATTGTGATTACATCTCTCGCACAATATATCAAACTCGACTTTCAAATTTATGTCTAAATCTCCCACAATCTTCTTCCCGTGCAGGCCCTCACAGAGTGGGTTGCCAACAGGCTATGTTTTTAAACCAATTCCCTAATTCTATAAAAAAAACATTAAGAAAGCGGCCAGTTTCAAGAAAAAACTTATATTACATCTTCTAACAATCGAATAAAACCTAATTACTCATAAAAATTGATCATGAGTACGCGATGAAGACAAGCCCGACGCCACAACTAGCAATGCTAGTGCGTATTATGGGCTTCATCACTCTTCCAGCTTTTATCCTTTTGTTTAATTACTATTGTTGATTAAATTAAATCAAAAGTAAAAATCAAAAAATCAAATCAGAAATATAGAAATAAAAATAAAACAAAGCTTTAAAGAGAAGTATGACAGACTATGACACATCAGGCAGTTAGTTGTGTATGAATGTTATATTTTTACATACATCAATAGTAAACAGGTTAGTTGTGTATGAATGTTATATATTTACAGACATTAATAGCAAACAAGTTAGTTGTGTATGAGTGTTATATCTTTACAGACATTAATAGCAAACAATTTAGTTGTGTATGAATGTTATATATTTACAGACATTAATAGCAAACAAGTTAGTTGTGTATGAATGTTATATATTTACAGACATTAATAGTAAACAAGTTAGTTGTGTATGAATGTTATATCTTTACATACATTAATAGCAAACAAGTTAGTTGTGTATGAATGTTATATATTTACATACATTAATAGTAAACAAGTTAGTTGTGTATGAATGTTATATATTTACAGACATTAATAGCAAGCAAGTTAGTTGTTTATGAGTGTTATACCTTCACAGACATTGATAGCAAACAAGTAAGTTGTGTATGAATGTTATATCCTTACATACATTAATAGCAAACAAGTTAGTTGTGTATGAATGTTATATATTCACATACATTAATAGCAAGCAAGTTAGTTGTTTATGAGTGTTATACCTTCACAGACATTGATAGCAAACAAGTAAGTTGTGTATGAATGTTATATCTTTACATACATTAATAGCAAACAAGTTAGTTGTGTATGAATGTTATATCTTTACAGACAATAATAGCAAACAAGTTAGTTGTGTTTGAATGTTATATATTTACAGACATTAATAGCAAACAAGTAAGTTTTATATGAATGTTATATATTTACAGACATTAATAGCAAACAAGTTAGTTGTGTATGAATGTTATATCTTTACATACATTAATAGCAAACAAGTTAGTCGTGTATGAATGTTATATATTTACAGACATCAATAGTAAACAAGTTAGTTGTGTATGAATGTTATATCTTTACAGACATTAATAGTAAACAAGTTAGTTGTGTATGAATGTTATATATTTACATACATTAATAACAAACAAGTTAGTAGTGTATGAATGTTATATATTCACATACATTAATAGCAAGCAAGTTAGTTGTTTATGAGTGTTATACCTTCACAGACATTGATAGCAAACAAGTAAGTTGTGTATGAATTTTATATCCTTACATACATTAATAGCAAACAAGTTAGTTGTGTATGAATGTTATATATTCACATACATTAATAGCAAGCAAGTTAGTTGTTTATGAGTGTTATACCTTCACAGACATTGATAGCAAACAAGTAAGTTGTGTATGAATGTTATATCTTTACATACATTAATAGCAAACAAGTTAGTTGTGTATGAATGTTATATCTTTACAGACAATAATAGCAAACAAGTTAGTTGTGTTTGAATGTTATATATTTACAGACATTAATAGCAAACAAGTAAGTTTTATATGAATGTTATATATTTACAGACATTAATAGCAAACAAGTTAGTTGTGTATGAATGTTATATCTTTACATACATTAATAGCAAACAAGTTAGTCGTGTATGAATGTTATATATTTACATACATTAATAGCAAACAAGTTAGTTGTGTATGAATGTTATATATTTACATACATTAATAGCAAGCAAGTTAGTTGTGTATGAATGTTATATATTTACATACATTAATAGCAAGCAAGTTAGTTGTGTATGAATGTTATATATTTACAGACATTAATAGCAAGCAAGTTAGTTGTGTATGAATGTTATATATTTACAGACATTAATAGCAAACAAGTTAGTTGTGTATGAATGTTATATATTCACATACATTAATAGCAAGCAAGTTAGTTGTTTATGAGTGTTATACCTTCACAGACATTGATAGCAAACAAGTAAGTTGTGTATGAATGTTATATCTTTACATACATTAATAGCAAACAAGTTAGTTGTGTATGAATGTTATATATTTACATACATTAATAGCAAGCAAGTTAGTTGTGTATGAATGTTATATATTTACAGACATTAATAGCAAACAAGTTAGTTGTGTATGAATGTTATATCTTTACATACATTAATAGTAAACAAGTTAGTTGTGTATGAATGTGATATATTTACAGACATTATTAGCAAACAAGTAAGTTGTGTATGAATGTTATATATTTACAAACATTAATAGCAAACAAGTAAGTTTTATATGAATGTTATATCTTTACAGACATTAATAGCAAACAAGTAAGTTGTATATGAATGTTATATATTTACATACATTAATAGCAAACAAGTTAGTTGTGTATGAGTGTTATATCTTTATAGACGTTAATAGCAAACAAGTAAGTTGTGTGTGAATGTTATATATTTACATACATTAATAGTAAACAAGTTAGTTGTGTATGAATGTTATATATTTACAGACATTAATAGCAAACAAGTTAGTTGTGTACGATTGTTATATCTTTACAGACATTAATAGCAAGCAAGTTAGTTGTTTATGAGTGTTATACCTTCACAGACATCAATAGTAAACAGGTTAGTTGTGTATGAATGTTATATCCTTACATACATTAATAGCAAACAAGTTAGTTGTGAATGAATGTTATATCTTTACATACACTAATAGCAAACAAGTTAGTTGTGTATGAATGTTATATATTTACATACATTAATAGCAAACACGTAAGTTGTGTATGATTGTTATATCTTTACAGACATTAATGGCAAACAAGTTAGTTGTGTATGAATATTATATCTTTACAGACATTAATAACAAACAAGTTAGTAGTGTATGAATGTTATATATTTACAGAAAATAATAGCAAACAAGTTAGTTGTGTATGAATGTTATATATTTGCATACATTAATAGCAAGCAAATTAGTTGTGTATGAATGTTATATATTTACAGACATTAATAGTAAACAAGTTAGTTGTGTATGAATGTTATATATTTACATACATTAATAGTAAACAAGTTAGTTGTGTATGAATGTTATATATTTACAGACATTAATAGCAAGCAAGTTAGTTGTTTATGAGTGTTATACCTTCACAGACATTGATAGCAAACAAGTAAGTTGTGTATGAATGTTATATCCTTACATACATTAATAGCAAACAAGTTAGTTGTGTATGAATGTTATATATTCACATACATTAATAGCAAGCAAGTTAGTTGTTTATGAGTGTTATACCTTCACAGACATTGATAGCAAACAAGTAAGTTGTGTATGAATGTTATATCTTTACATACATTAATAGCAAACAAGTTAGTTGTGTATGAATGTTATATCTTTACAGACAATAATAGCAAACAAGTTAGTTGTGTTTGAATGTTATATATTTACAGACATTAATAGCAAACAAGTAAGTTTTATATGAATGTTATATATTTACAGACATTAATAGCAAACAAGTTAGTTGTGTATGAATGTTATATCTTTACATACATTAATAGCAAACAAGTTAGTCGTGTATGAATGTTATATATTTACAGACATCAATAGTAAACAAGTTAGTTGTGTATGAATGTTATATCTTTACAGACATTAATAGTAAACAAGTTAGTTGTGTATGAATGTTATATATTTACATACATTAATAACAAACAAGTTAGTAGTGTATGAATGTTATATATTCACATACATTAATAGCAAGCAAGTTAGTTGTTTATGAGTGTTATACCTTCACAGACATTGATAGCAAACAAGTAAGTTGTGTATGAATTTTATATCCTTACATACATTAATAGCAAACAAGTTAGTTGTGTATGAATGTTATATATTCACATACATTAATAGCAAGCAAGTTAGTTGTTTATGAGTGTTATACCTTCACAGACATTGATAGCAAACAAGTAAGTTGTGTATGAATGTTATATCTTTACATACATTAATAGCAAACAAGTAAGTTTTATATGAATTTTATATCCTTACATACATTAATAGCAAACAAGTTAGTTGTGTATGAATGTTATATATTCACATACATTAATAGCAAACAAGTTAGTTGTGTATGAATGTGATATATTTACAGACATTATTAGCAAACAAGTAAGTTGTGTATGAATGTTATATATTTACAAACATTAATAGCAAACAAGTAAGTTTTATATGAATGTTATATCTTTACAGACATTAATAGCAAACAAGTAAGTTGTATATGAATGTTATATATTTACATACATTAATAGCAAACAAGTTAGTTGTGTATGAGTGTTATATCTTTATAGACGTTAATAGCAAACAAGTAAGTTGTGTGTGAATGTTATATATTTACATACATTAATAGTAAACAAGTTAGTTGTGTATGAATGTTATATATTTACAGACATTAATAGCAAACAAGTTAGTTGTGTATGATTGTTATATCTTTACAGACATTAATAGCAAGCAAGTTAGTTGTTTATGAGTGTTATACCTTCACAGACATCAATAGTAAACAGGTTAGTTGTGTATGAATGTTATATCCTTACATACATTAATAGCAAACAAGTTAGTTGTGAATGAATGTTATATCTTTACATACACTAATAGCAAACAAGTTAGTTGTGTATGAATGTTATATATTTACATACATTAATAGCAAACAAGTAAGTTGTGTATGATTGTTATATCTTTACAGACATTAATAGCAAACAAGTTAGTTGTGTATGAATATTATATCTTTACAGACATTAATAACAAACAAGTTAGTAGTGTATGAATGTTATATATTTACAGAAAATAATAGCAAACAAGTTAGTTGTGTATGAATGTTATATATTTGCATACATTAATAGCAAGCAAATTAGTTGTTTATGAGTGTTATACCTTCACAGACATTGATAGCAAACAAGTAAGTGGTGTATGAATGTTATATCCTTACATACATTAATAGCAAACAAGTTAGTTGTGTATGAATGTTATATCTTTACAGACAATAATAGCAAACAAGTTAGTTGTGTATGAATGTTATATATTTACAGACATTAATAGCAAAAAAGTAAGTTTTATATGAATGTTATATATTTACAGACATTAATAGCAAACAAGTTAGTCGTGTATGAATGTTATATATTTACATACATTAATAGCAAACAAGTTAGTTGTGTATGAATGTTATATATTTACATACATTAATAGCAAGCAAGTTAGTTGTTTATGAGTGTTATACCTTCACAGACATTGATAGCAAACAAGTAAGTTGTGTAAGAATGTTATATATTTACAGACATTAATAGCAAACAAGTTAGTTGTGTATGAATGTTATATCTTTACATACATTAATAGCAAACAAGTTAGTTGTGTATGAATGTTATATATTTACATACATTAATAGCAAACAAGTAAGTTGTGTATGATTGTTATATCTTTACAGACATTAATGGCAAACAAGTTAGTTGTGTATGAGTGTTATATCTTTACAGACATTAATAGCAAACAAGTTAGTCGTGTATGAATGTTATATATTTACATACATTAATAGCAAACAAGTTAGTTGTGTATGAATGTTATATATTTACAGACATTAATAGCAAAAAAGTAAGTTTTATATGAATGTTATATATTTACAGACATTAATAGCAAACAAGTTAGTCGTGTATGAATGTTATATATTTACATACATTAATAGCAAACAAGTTAGTTGTGTATGAATGTTATATATTTACATACATTAATAGCAAACAAGTAAGTTGTGTATGATTGTTATATCTTTACAGACATTAATAGCAAACAAGTAAGTTGTGTATGAATGTTATATATTTACATACATTAATAGCAAACAAGTAAGTTGTGTATGATTGTTATATATTCACATACATTAATAGCAAACAAGTAAGTTGTGTATGATTGTTATATATTTACAGACATTAATAGCAAACAAGTTAGTTGTATATGAATGTTATATATTTACAGACATTAATAGTAAACAAGTTAGTTGTGTATGAATGTTATATCTTTACAGACAATAATAGTAAACAAGTTAGTTGTGTATGAATGTTATATATTTACAGACATTAATAGTAAACAAGTTAGTTGTGTATGAATGTTATATCTTTACAGACATTAATAGCAAACAAGTTAGTTGTGTATGAATGTTATATATTTACAGACATAAATAGCAAACAAGTTAGTTGTGTATGAATGTTATATATTTACATACATTAATAGCAAGCAAGTTAGTTGTTTATGAGTGTTATACTTTCACAGACATTGATAGCAAACAAGTAAGTTGTGTATGAATGTTATATCTTTACATACATTAATAGCTAACAAGTTAGTTGTGTATGATTGTTATATCTTTACAGACATTAATAGCAAACAAGTTAGTTGTGTATGATTGTTATATCTTTACAGACATTAATAGCGAACAAGTTAGTTGTGTATGAATGTTATATATTTACATACATTAATAGCAAACAAGTTAGTTGTGTATGAATGTTATATATTTACAGACATTAATAGCAAACAATTTAGTGTCTATGAATGTTATATATTTACATACATTAATAGCAAGCAAGTTAGTTGTTTATGAGTGTTATACCTTCACAGACATTGATAGCAAACAAGTAAGTTGTGTATGAATGTTATATTTTTACAGACATTAATAGCAAACAAGTTAGTTGTGTATGAATGTTATATATTTACAGACAATAATAGCAAACAAGTAAGTTGTGTATCAATGTTTTATATTTACAGACATTAATAGTAAACAAGTTAGTTGTGTATGAATGTTATATATTTACATACATCAATAGTAAACAAGTTAGTTGTGTATGAGTGTTATATGTTTACATACATTAATAGCAAACAAGTAAGTTGTGTATCAATGTTATATATTTACAGACATTAATAGTAAACAAGTTAGTTGTGTATGAATGTTATATATTTACAGACATTAATAGCAAACAAGTTAGTTGTGTATGAATGTTATATATTTACATACATTAATAGCAAGCAAGTTAGTTGTTTATGAGTGTTATACCTTCACAGACATTGATAGCAAACAAGTAAGTTGTGTATGAATGTTATATTTTTACAGACATTAATAGCAAACAAGTTAGTTGTGTATGAATGTTATATCTTTACAGACATTAATAGCAAACAAGTTAGTTGTGTATGAGTGTTATATTTTTACATACAATAATAGTAAACAAGTAAGTTGTGTATGAATGTTATATATTTACATACATCAATAGTAAACAAGTTAGTTGTGTATGAATGTTATATTTTTACATACATCAATAGCAAACAAGTTAGTTGTGTATGAGTGTTATATATTTACATACATTAATAGCAAACAAGTTAGTTGTGTGTGAATATTATATTTACAAATATTAACCGCTAGCAAGAGGTTTGTTTTTATCATTTCTGCTTGTTTATATATGTAATTAATATATTTAGAACTGCTCCAAACTAATCAATTTTTGACTTTCATCTGTTTTAAATTATAGTTATAAGCAAATATAAATCACTGACTTCATATGGTACAACTTAATGATGGAGTATAATTAAGTATAACTGAAACTTAAATTTAATGTATATTGTATAATTATAATGTGATGGAAGCCAGCAGAGCAGTAGATCTGAGTGTTCCAGCTGAAAGGTCACTATTTAGTGGCATTCACTATCAGAATGATTGCTATAATAGCCAGCTTGGCTAGCAGGATGAAGTCGGCACGGCTAGGACCACCTCTGTCATTAGTGCAAAGTCTCTTCTGTTATCACAGCTATACTAGACTCGGCTAATGGCGTGGTCATACGAGCGCCAAAGCGGCTTAGGTTGGTTGGGTTTGGAAGTTGTTTTACTTCGCTTCAGCTAAGCTGCATTTCATACGGAATTCGAAGTCACTTCGCTTCTTAGATACCATACGTATGGAGACAGGACACTGTTCCATTGATAGTTTTTATATGTATTTGAGTTAAATATTTTTACTGTAAACAAAAAACACTGATGAACAATTATAAATTATAATTACGCAGCAGATTTATCAGAAGATCGTTCAGCCGCTCAAAATAAACCACATAATTATTCATCAACATTAATTCCCATCAACATAATTATATTTTTTGTTAACATATGAATGTTTTTCTATGCTGAGTACATCACAAACAAAAACAGTCTTTATCATAGTACTGTGGTTTTACATAAATAAATCACTCAACGATACTTCTTCACGATGAATGTGACACATTACTTATATTCTACACGAAATAAAATCACAACCATTCTCTTACATTTATGCAAAACTTAAGTGCGATATCTTACATTTATGTAACACAATCACAAGTCCGGGTGAGCTTTGTCATAAAATGCTTCACGTTGTTTATTTAACGAAATAAAAATATCGTCCCATTTCTTTGCTCAAACCAACGTAAGGAGAACTGGAATGCGTGGTCGCCAAAGTTTTAACTAGCCAATAAGATCAAGCGTTCAGCCACAAAATTTCGGGCAGGACCGAAATGGTTCGTTTTGGCTAGAAATGTCTTTGGCCGAACTTTTTACAGTTGACAGCGGCGTCATTTTGCGTCATTTAGTTTGTTTCGGTTCTCGTGTGACCACCCTTTAAGGCGGTCACTTTATAACTTATCTACTCATACTAGAGCCGAATTAATATTAGCCGAACGGGTAGAAGGAAGAGCCAGTCAAAAAAGAAAGCAGATAATACAAGGCCAGATGAGACGAGAGGACGGAGATCGCTGGAAGTCTCTTGCATGCTGTTCTGTTGTTATGCGCACACACTCACGACATGTGTTCGTATACAGTCTTCAAACATGTATCCATCTCATTGCTTTGCACTTCGTGTCTTCACTCGTGTGCAGCAGTGAAGGAAACACAGCGGTTTCCTTCACATTATTGGGTATCTGAGACTAAAATCATGACTAAGCTCTTTTGAATCTAATGAGAGTAAGAGAACAAAGGCATTTATCCAAATAGGTCAGCATGTATTTAAACAGTTAAAAAGTCATTTCCTTATACAATACATTCATAAAAAAGTCAACATACAATGTTTGAGAGAATAGACAAAGCCACAAATAATCCCACTGTATGGCATATAGAAGACTGAATGTCTTTATGTGGAAATCTTATCCTTCATAGCAATAAGTTCCTCTTTTAGTAATAATAGCCGTAAAACCTGCAAAAGTATTAGGTTTAGGTATCACTGCGAGACTCATGTTCTAAAACTATGTCGAGGGCAAACAATGTTTTGCTGTAGATGTTCATCATGTCAGAAGGACATTGAACTATGAAATATAAGTGTACCACAATGTATCTAAGCTGCTTTTAGTGTTTCATTAAAATCTCTCAAGAGGGTATCTAAATAGATCAGAATCACCAAAGGAGAAGTAGAAAGTCTACCTAACCTGTTGATTTTAACACAGAGCTTATGTGAAATTGTGATTCCATGTTTTTTTTAAATGAACTCTTAGTGCTTCGTAGTTTGATAATAAAATGTCAAAACTAAAAAACAGGTCATATTATTTACTTATTCATACCAAACATTTGAATAGGAGATGTTTTTACTTTTGTATGTTGTCTACCATAATAAACTAAGCAATAATGCCAGCAATAATAAAATGAGACATTTTAAGTTTAAATACTAATAAAAATTTAGGTTTAAACTTTAATGATTCAAATTTATATTAAAAGTAAAAATTTAAAAAAGTAATAAAAACTAAAATGGGGGGCTGTATATCATTGGTTTTCATACTTATAATAATTATTACATTGTAACTTATGTACGATGTACCTAATATGTACTCCTGCTAACATTTGTCTAAAATATAATTTATTCATATGTAGTTGTACTATTTGTTTTTGAATATGCAGGTTTTTGCTAAATTAATTCTAAGATTAATCGAAGATTAACTGGTTCAGACCAGTTATTAATCGTGATTAAATTTTATAATCATTGTGCGGCTCTAATAAATGTGCATCGAGAAACCAAGAAATATCTCTGCTAGTGAATAGCTATTGCTAGCAATTGGTCTGCGATAATATTATTGCCTGTGTCCTTCTTTGCAATTTGTTACTATTTTCTTTTTTTTTTTCTAAATTTGAAGACATATTTTTAATTTATATCTATATTCAACAGTGTTGCATAAAAGCTCATTGCACTCACTGATATGTTTGCTAAAGTTTGCAGCCAAAACTAGCTTTTTACGTGGGATAGAATTGGAGTTATGAGCATCGATCCATTTCGAGGCGTGTTAAGATAGCCGCATGGTTGCTGTTAAATAACATGCTATAAATCTGCATATTTATAAGTTATATCGTTATAATCTATCGAATGATACACATATATATTCATGAATTTTATGAAGTGACATAAACAAACCATATTTATATTACATGCAGAAACAAAAATTACCGTTTTTCAAACCAAAATATTTGCACCGTCTGCTCGGATGGCTGCATTCTGATTGTTGCTTTCAATGGAACAAAATCTTTTGGTATTCCAATACCTTCCACAATGTTTTCTTACCTCAACTTTTTTATGCACTGCTGAATGAGTCAATGTATATAACGCTATCTACATGTTTATATGACAATTAAAAAGATGGTGATTCAGCAAAACTTTCACGTCATGCTTTCAGCACAATTACAACACATAAGAGTTTTGCTCGCTAAATGTAACCTTTGGCCTAAAACTAGTCATTTATTTACCATCGTAAATGTAAACTATTGTCATACATGCACTTCAAAGTATCAAGACTGTGTTAAACAAGGAAGTACTATTAGCTTGAGACAGTTTGTAATTTTTTCTATGGTGTTGCTTTCAAAGTTTTAACAAAAAACAGCAAATAGCTTTATAATTTGACAACGAGAGAACTGATTGTTATTTATGTAACAATTCACTACAAATATGGTTTTGCAGGCACTTTTCTACTGATCTTTAGAGATAGCATGAGTTCATCACAATCAAAGATTGTCAAAGTGACAGTCAAATAGAGGTAGCTTTCAAATAGAAGGTGGTGCTCTATTAAAGGCTTTATACGGTATTAATCATCTGCACTTAAGCAGCGCGCATGAGAATCTCTTATGGCCCACAAGACTGCCAGAGTACAACTAAAAATAATATGTAAATATGTATTATCTTGATTAATACATGTATCTTTGCAAAAACATTTAAATTGGCTTTACATGTAGTTTGTAGTTTATTTTGTGTTCTCTTTGGTAGAACTGACTATCTTTCCTTCAGATATAAGAGCTTTTGCTAAGTTGACTCACAGTGAATTGTGTTCAATTTGTTACCGCTTGTTTGCAATTTCTTGCTTCCTCAAGTTTTATTTTTATGAGGATAACATAAAATTCTTACAAATGCTTTAACAATTATACATGACAAGATAGCCTTTCGCATTAGATATGAATTTGTATAATAGAAGACGGTTTAAATTCCCACAACTTCCAAGTAATATCAGGATGCTTCATATAGAGGGAGTTTTCTCCTTTCAGTCAAGCAAAACTCATACTCTCACTTTAGTTGGGTTATGATCTGCAACAAAAAAGTAATGTTTTCAGGTCCTCTAATTCACTATATATTAAAGTATATTTATGTATTTATATATACATGTATATATAAATATATATATACATTGTATATATATATATTGTATATATATACAGGTATATAGCTGTGCAAAAGTGTGTGCAAAGCTGTCTTCAGACAGCTTTGCACACAGCTCTTATTATATTAAGAGACTAGAAGAAGTTAATAGCTTAAGTTACGCAACGTCATTGAGTAAAAATTTAGCCAATGGCAACTAAACTTAAAAACTATTGCACACTTTTTGCGCAGAAACCTTTTTATTACCCATGCAAAACAGAGCGTTCAGCTAGTACAGTCATGAAATTTTTATATAACATATTTACCAAAATATCTTTATACTCTGCATAGTTTTAGATAAAACCACTTACCGTGCAGTATCCGTAATTGCAGTATCTTGCCAGGAAGTAGCTACCTTGACAATTTTCAACACCACCAGATGGATTTGAACAGGTTCTTGTTTTACTTCTGATACCTGGACCACAAGTCGCAGAGCAGGATGACCAAGAGCTCCATTGGCTCCATTGAGCGGAACCAGGTTCTGTATCAAAAAGAGGTTTTGATTGTACAATAGAACTTTACATAAATAGAACCAATACAATCTAACAATAAACTTGTAAACTCAGTTAAACAGAAAAAGTGATGAAACGGTACTTTTGAGAGTTGCGCCACAGTACGTTAAATTTTTATTAATAGGGTCCATACTACGGTCTTACTATATGAACTCTGTAATGTTGTTTGTTTCATTGTGTATGCAGTGTGTTGCAAAAAAGTATTAATAGGAGTACATAATGTAGGTCAAGTTGCTGCCTCGACTGATGAAAGTTTACACTTTTATACTAAATACATTGTTTTGGACTCTCATGTACAAGCCTTTTTAAGTCCGAGGTTCATTTCTTCAAGTAAAATATTTTCCAAAACTGAAGTTACAGTTATTTTTTCTGACGCTGTTAGTTAAAGCAAAAAGTTTCTAATAGCAAATTCTGTATTTTCATATGTAAGCATCACAATAAACAGTAAAAATTTACAAATAAAACAACACTCGATATTGACCAAATACTGCAATAAAAATACTTTCCGTTTTGACTCTAATTGTTTTTAAGTTTTTCAATGGCAATTTTTAGTCGATACTAATTTCAATGCCTAAGACAAAAATCTGAATTTTTAGTAGCTGAAATAATCCAATGTTTTACTCCTTTTGATGTTTATCTTGAGAATTGATAGAATGGAATCAGAGAGTTACTTACAGAGAAGATTTAGTAACTATACTTACTGCATGTGCACAACAGACAGCCATATTCATCTCGTGCAAAACCATCTGGGCATGAGTAGGTGCAAGGATATTGTGGGCAATCTGTTTGTCCTGTAACAGGCAAACAACTTGCAGTTTAACTCAAGGCATTGAATATGCATTGGAATAATCTGTGCATAGCAGCAAGTATCACTAATCACCATTCCTTTTAAAGGTCTTCTTGTATCATTTTGTATGTAGCTCCGAAAATGTTGTTCATTTGTCATTTACGATGGATTTTGTATGAAAGTGGTTGGTGATATGACTGCTTTTGAGTTTTGTGTTTCATTTTTCTTTCCTGTTTCTCACGGTGAAAGGCTTAAAAACTTTTCTATGTTCATTTGTCAACTCCTGGTTTTAAGTCCAACATATTTTTGTAAAATCTGCTACGTAGAAATTCTACATCTATAATAATATACATACTTAAATGAAAAAACTTATAGCTGAGCCGCCAAAATGTGTACATATTAGTAAAATCCCCAAATAAAAAACTGGAAGAAAATTCTGTCTGATTAGAAATAAAATAACTTACTGCATTGACACATTGGGTAGCCATGTTCATTTGGTATGTTACCATATAAACAGTAAACTATAACAGCTCGGTTCACATCCTACCACACACAGTTTTGCTTTGTTAGTACACATTCCCCAGTAAACTGAGATGCATGCATAAGAAACAAATATTAACTTAAATTAAATATAATATTAAATTATTATAGTTTGGTTACTACTTCTCTTAGTATGCTAGTAGTCATGTGCACCGTGACAGATTGTCATGCGTAATCACCGTGATTACTTAAATATTAGCAAGGTGCCTTCACTGTCTATTATTACAGAATACTTGTGAAGGTATAGTGAGGTACAAGTACTGTGCCTCACTATAGTGGTTAACTGTTTCTTATCAGAATACCTGGTGATCGATCACAGTGCACCGGACTGACAGGGTATAAATTATGAGTTATGATTTATATGTATATATAAATCATAACTCATATATACACATATATATTCCAAAGTAGTGTGTTAAAGCTGCCAAATAGTGCTCAATGAGTGATCAGAGCTTAAATATAAAATTTATTCATGTAAAACCTTAGATAAAAAACAACTTCATTGCTATTAGTTTCATGTCTGTTACGCAGACAATCATCATCTGGTGATTGTCTGCGTAACAGACATGAAACTAATAGTAATGAAGTTGTTTTTTATCTAAGGTTTTACATGAATAACTTTTATATATACATATATATATATGTATATATACATTTATTTAATATATATAATTAATATATATATTTAATATATATATAAATATAAAATTCTGTTTAATATATACATTTAATATATATTTATATTTAATATATGTATATGGTTAATATACATGTATATATATTTAATCTATGTATATAGTTTATATATATGTTACCTAACATATTTAACAATTGAAATGTATATATTTATATATACATATAGTTATGCCTGTATATATATACATATGTATACGTGTTATATATATATATATATATTTATATATATAAATACATATAACTTTCTTAGCAAAGTTATATGTATTTATCAATTTTCTGTGCAAAGACTTTTATTACACGAGCAATGCCGAGTAGTACAGCTAAATTATATATATTTATATATATGAATATATATATAAATATAAATAATCTGCATATATATATTTTAGATACATAAATATATCTATAAATTGTATATATTTATATATATACTCATATATACAAATATATATATAATCTAGCTGTACCACCCAGCGTTGCCCAGATAATAAAAAGTATATATAAATACTTCTCACTGTTTGTCATCGTATGTGTATTTGTCGGTTTGGTTGTCTATAGATTTTAAAATCTTGGGATAAATATTTCGCATCGTAGAAGATTCAATATCAGACCCTGCCGTTCACCAGTCTGACGCCTTACCCACTAGACTACAGAAATCCAATTGCTAGCTTGCCAATATAGGCCATTATATTACAGCAAATACCAAACAGTGTTGCGTTCGATGTGGTTCATAGAATAACGTCACGAAAAGCTGTTCGCTCACATAATTAAACTGGCTAATAGCGAGCAACTCTCACTAGTTCTCACTGTTTATAAGACAAAACACTTTTCTCATGATATCAAGTTTGAAAGTTAGAATGGCAAATGTTGTTATATGTTAAATACAAATCATTTTTCAGTCCAAGGTCTCCTCTATTACCCGAGCAACGCTGGGTGTCACAGTTAGTATATTTATATATGTATAAATATATATACTAGCTGTACTATCCGGCGTTGTTTTGGTAATAAAAAAAAGTTTTTGCTTTGAAAATTGATGTATTTAACATATAACAGCATTTGTCATTTCAACATTCAAACTACATATCATGAGAGAAGTGTTTCGTGTAGGTAAAACAATTTAAGAGAAAATAAAAACAACTGTAAAGGTTTTCAAACTTTGTCAAACAATAGTAACTTTCAAACTTCATACCATGAGGAAAATGTTTTTGCAGGTCAAATAAATTACAAAATATGAAACAACTATAAAAAGGTTTAGATGTAAATGTGAAATAAGTAACAAGTAATAGCTAACTTAAGTCAGTTTTGCTACGATAACAATAAAAGATAATTCAGTAATGAATACGAACTGAGAATACAATAAAAATTTTGAATATGTTGAATTAATAACAAAAATTATTGCATAGAAGTGTGTGTGCGTGTGTGTGTGTAAAAAGGTTACTGTTCTACCAGGAGCTATCAATCAAAACTTTGAATACAATGATACTGGTACCTGTCGATACTGGTACAAATGTAAAAGTGAGATATCGTACTGTTTTTGTCTGAAGTAATGAGAAGAGAATGTCAAGGCTTTTCCTATATTTGTCCGCATGAGAAGAGTCGACCTTGACCTCATATATAGTAATTGAACCCTAGGAAAAATATTTCTTAACAGGGGAATTTAACGTGTGGGCACAGTGGTAAAGTAATTAGCGTGCACATATATACGGTATATTATATAGCGTTTGATTCGTTAGACTTTGTATGGCTCAGTGGTAAAACATCCGATTTGTAAACTCAGGGTTCCACTCTCAGTGAGTTTAAATCCATCTGATCATGGAATACAAATTTCAAGATTTTAATAGTTTTAATTGGACACACATTCATACATATACACAAACTTTACAAAATATATAAATAGATATAAGATATATAATGATTTCCCAGCAATGAGCAGGTAATAAAAAAGTTTTTGCCTAGAAAAGCTATTTTTATCAACATATACACCATTTACCATTCTAACCTTTAAATGAATATGTTTGTTTATTTTTGTGTGTGTTCGACCTATGCATGATTCAAATACCTAAAGCTCGAGACATAGTTAAAACAGATCGATGAGAATATTTTTTTAATTTTTATGCTAAACACTTGTTCAAGATTCAAAACAAGAATTAAAACCTATAATCATAACATTTAATGACCTATCATGGCACATAAGAGTGCTAGCAACCAATAGTATTTTTACAGTTAACATATTTTAATGAATCACTTTTTACGGGAAACACATACAAATAACAAGAAAATGAACACTTTGTTTATATAGTATATAGTAGTACAGTATAGTATTATATAAAGGTGTCGTAACAAACAGTCAAAGTTTCCAGGTATATGGCAGGTCTGGTAGAACTTTCAAAAATAATGTATGTGCTGATCAGAGACAGATGAATGTTTAAGAAATGCTAAAGATTAATCTTGAGGAAGCACCTGTGATTATTATTTATAATTATTTTAACCAGAAACTCTCGAAACAATAATTTGTTTTTAAAACAATGAGATAAAAAAAAATAAAAACTTGGCATAAATTATATTCCAGGTATATTTTATTAATTACTTAAAAAATTAAATTGTAATGATATTAATAATATAAAAAAATTATTTATTTTCTTTTTTATAATAGCATAAGTTTTGGTAGTTTATAATGAAACAACAATTCGGAGTTATGTACTTTTATTATTGACAGCTGGTTAATGTAGTTGCTGTAGTATTATCAAGGCTGAGTCAACTCTTTTAATAAGTTTTGTTTTTTCTCTTTCTATATCCTTGTCTTACAATATTCTTCGCCTGTAATAATCTTTTTTATTCCGCATAAAAGTACGCATTTTTAAGTTGCAACATCGTAGCATATAGCACCGGCTGCCGAATGAACACAACTATTCGTTAATAAAAGGCATGACGATTGTAACCTTATAAAGGCTGTATTATAGCTGCTACTGCTCACTGATATATAAAATCTCCCTAATGTTTGAGTTACTAAAAGCAATTATTTGAATTCACTTACACATACATACAAACAAAACTAAGAGCAAGTGTTGATACAAGTTTTTGATAATTTCGTAGCAGCTGGAGAAAAAAATTTCAGAATAATTTTCACTTATCGGGACTTTGATATCCGATATCATTTACATAATAGACACAATTCTAACAACAACAACCCTGAAAATAATGATTTTACTCTTTTATTGTACCATGTGAGTTTATGAGAGTGAAAGGTTTTCATGAACAGTAGCTAAAAGGATATGGTGTGTCAATGTGTTTCTTTATTGTACCAGTGGAAGAAGTCATTAATTATTTGAATCTGGTTCATGTTATGCAACAGACATGTTTACTGAGCAGCTCAATATAGACAGTTTGGAGACACAAGCTATGATTATTTATAAACTTTCATAATTTCAAGTGGATACATGGTAATTATATTAGACTTGCCAGCCAGTATTATATAATACTGCAGAGTCCAAAACAACAGTAATTATATTATAATTTCCACATTGCTACAGCTTCCAGTCTTATTTAATGACAAGGGAGTTCAGTAATGTTTTTGGTCATTTCAGATCTTTTCCTCTGATGGAATGCTCATAATTTGGAAACAGTGTTAAAACACACTGTAATATTACAGACCTTGACATCGCTTGCTGAAAAAACAATTCAAGAATTAGTAAGCTCTTCGGACAAGAAAGTTCATCTGAATAAATCAAAAGCAAGCACCATCTTTATTTAAACTTTGATTATTTTTGTGGTATTTTTGATTAAAATAGAACTGAAAATATGCAATTAAATTAAAATAGACATATAAATTGTTTTCTAGCAACTTTTTTAAAATTAGATTTGATGAACACTTAATTCTCATTAAATTTCAAAGAGGTTTTGCTTTTAGCAAAGCTTGTTATGTAACGTCTGGTTCACACAAAACTATTTTAATCCCAGTCTTTGAGAAGATTAGTTGCTGCTCAGGTTTGCAAGCTTTATATTAGCAAATTCTAATAATTAATAAGATTAATTTTGGCATTAGCTAAAAAGACTTAATTCAAAGATAAAATAGTAGCCATGAATTCAATACAAACAGCCTGTCTTAACAAGAACTAAATAAAAGTAACCAATCGTAACAAGCAATTTGATACAGACAGCCAGTCATAACAAAAAACTGCATAAATATACAACCAATCATAGTGAACAACTAGTGTTTAAAATATAGCATTTTAATATTATAAATATGTTGAACCAACTAGCTCAAACTTTCATAAAATACTCCCAGAATGGGTCTACACAGGGACAGCCTTTCAGAGGACAACCTCTACTGTCTCTGTGGTACCAATTCACCACAAAACATGGTATCACAGTCAAAGACGTACTCACAGAGAATTGGAATTATAGTAGCTAAAAAGTACGTACTACCTGTGTAGCTACATGACAGTGTATGCTGAACATACAAAAGTTTGTATGAAAATGTTGCAAGTACTTCTGAAAGATTTGTAACAGAAACAAACACTGTATGTACAACATCAGCTATTATTTAATTTAATCCAAAGGGTCTGGTAGAAGAAAAATGAGATAAATGTAACATTATTTTTAAACTTGGAATATTAGGAACCTTTCAGGCTAAATTTAAAAAAGTTGTTCAATCAGCTATAACAATAACCATTTTTTTTATAAAATAAGTTAATTGAAAATTATATTTCTTCTATTTGTAAATTGCTAATAAAATCAAACTTTATCAGCTTTTAAATTCAATGCATTATATTGTAGGTATTTTTAGGTTAACTTAAGGTTTAATAAAACTTTTAAGGATAATATAGTCATTTCTTAGTTTAAGTAGCAATTGCTCTAACAATGTTGGTACATACTGTAGCTACCCACTAAACGGCTTTTATAAACCTGCACCAGTAGACATCATGAAAAATCAGAAGCAATATAGAAAAAACGATTTGTAAATATTTACTTTTGTATAACTGGAAATTCATGACAAATCTTTAAAGAAATCAAATGTGAAACGTGTCTACACTTACTTGCAGCAGCGCAGCTGATTAACACAGCAAGCGACAGAAGTAGTGTGAAACCTCTCATTTTGCCTTTGTTCTGTCAATGGAACCTGATATTAGGAGTATTTTCCTTTTATACGCTTTGCGCTCGTCACTTCGCATTAGTTGCTATGGCAATGATAAAGATAATGAGCCTTACAACTAACATCATGCTAGGTGCATCATTGTTTGTATCAACTTCGAAATGTACATTGGCATCTATTAATTAAATGGTGTTATCATTATAATAGGCAGAATTTATTTCATGTTCTGTAGGCAAACATTATTCTATGATAGTATTTACTGTACTTAAGTTGCAAACAATGAATTATATACTATGGAATTAATGTCTGGCTCATTTCTCGCAAGTACTTAATACAATAATACTTTCTGAATAATAACAAATTTTTTTAATTTGTGCAAATTATTTGAAAACTAAAATCGCTTTACAGCTTTTATTAAGGATCTTACACTGTTTTTACCCTAAACTTTTGTCAGTTTGTATTTAGGCTCTTGAGACTGATGGTAATAAATAGCAAATAGTTGGTGCAAGTTTTAGCTAAAGACTAATCCTTAAGTCTCTCTAGACATTCAACATAAACAGTGCTTTAATTCAGAGAAATATTTAGCAGTAAAAGCTTCTAAGCTACTATGGATATAAATTCAAGATATCCTAGGTTTCACTGAATGTGCAAAGTTTTATAAAATTACGAATTCGATTCTGAGCAGAGCGCTGTTACCAGGACCGTAGCGATCGACCTCTTGGTAACCATGGTCACAGGGCTGAGTCCTCCGATCACTGGAAAAGGCTCGGTCACCGTTGAGGATGCCCGAATGACCTGACAAAATCATTTGTAAAGTTTTTACACCAAGCTTTTGTCAGTTTGTATTTTGGCTCTTGAGACTGATAGTAATAAACAGCAAATAGTTGGTTTGAGCTATAATTCAGTAGACCAATTTATAAATTTCTTCAGAGATTCCGAGTGGTCAAATTCATAGAGGTATGTCAGCAGTAATAAACTCTATGCATCTAAAATATATGCTTTTCTGAAGGTGAAAAATTGTATAAAGTTTTGAATTTTAACCTGAATAACTTTGTTTTCAACTTCGGTATTTTTTTCCCTCCATTTTTTATAAAGACAAGCCTTTTCATAGCTAGATCTGTGAACGTTCTATGGCTTAAACTATAAAACAACCAACCCCCCATTTTAAAGCTTCTGAAAAAAGTTAACTCTGCCAAAGCAACCGGATTTGACGACATTCCATCAAAATCAGTTAATCATGCGGCAGAAACTATTGCTCCTGTAATATCTGACATTTTAAACTCCAGCTTAACAACTTCTCAAGTACCAAGTCAAATGAAAATAGCTAAATTAGAACCGGTTTAAAAGAAGCTCAGATAAAATTTGCTCTAATTATAAACCCATTAGTTTGCCACCAGTGTTAAGTAAAATGATCGAAAAGATTGTAAATAAACAGATTATGGAACACCTTGAGAGTAATTTACTGCTTAAAAATGTGCAATTTTGGAGTTTTAGGAAAAAGCGCAGCACCAAAGATGCACTAATTAAATTTACTAACAATGTTTTAAACTTCTTAAATTATGACAAATGTTTTTGGCATCTTTTTAGATTTCTGTAAAGCCTTTAACACAATAGATTATATCATGTTGTACACCAAACTCTACAACCTTAATTTTGACATCACCGCAATTAACTGGATCAAAGGAGCTATCTAACCGAATGTAAACAACACACTATTATTAGCAACACTTCATCTTCCATACTTAATGTAACATGTGGTATACCGCAAGGTTCCATCGTTATTCCAACACTCTTTTGAGTACATAAACGGTTTAACACATTTGACCATCTTTTCACACCTTTGCTCTATGCAGATGACACTAATCTCTTTTTTCCATCCTTTAACATCAACGACCACATAGATTAATTAAATAACGAACTTCTTGCTATTCAAAAATGGTGCGCTTCTACCAAACCTTCGCAGAGTGGATGCCAAAAGTCCATTTTTTAAAATCAACTCCCCAATACTAGTAAAAGCATAAAAAAGTGGCCAGTTTCGAGAAAAAACTTATATTACGTCTTTTAACAATCGAATAAAACCTAATTACTCATAAAAATTGATTATGAGTCCGCGATGAAGACAAGCCCGACGCACAGACTAGCTGTGCTAATGCTTATTATGGGATTCATCACTCTTCGAGCTCTTTTTCTTTTTTTTAATTACTATTGTTGATGAAAAATAATCAAAAATCAAAATATCAAATCGAAAGTATAGAATTAAAAACAAAACAAAGCTTTCAAGAGAACTAACTCATGACAGATCAGGCAGTTAGTTGTGTGTGAATGTTATATCTTTACATACATTAATAGTGAACAAGTTAGTTGTGTATGAATATTATATATTTACAGACATTAATAGCAAACAAGTTAGTTGTGTATGAATGTTATATCTTTACAGACATTAATAGTAAACAAGTAAGTTGTGTATGAATGTTATATATTTACAGACATTAATAGTAAACAAGTTAGTTGTGCATGAATGTTATACCTTTACAGACATTAATAGTAAACAAGTAAGTTGTGTATGAGTGTTATATATTTACAGACATTAATAGCAAACAAGTAAGTTGTGTATGAATGTTATATCTTTACATACATTAATAGCAAGCAAGTTAGTTGTGCATGAATGTTATACCTTTACAGACATTAATAGCAAACAAGTTAGTTGTGCATGAATGTTATACCTTTACAGACATTAATAGTAAACAAGTAAGTTGTGTATGAGTGTTATATATTTACAGACATTAATAGCAAACAAGTAAGTTGTGTATGAATGTTATATCTTTACATACATTAATAGCAAGCAAGTTAGTTGTTTATGAGTGTTATACCTTCACAGACATTGATAGCAAACAAGTAAGTTGTGTATGAATGGTATATTTTTACATACATTAATAGTAAACAAGTTAGTTGTTTATGAATGTTACATCTTTACAGACATTAATAGCAAACAAGTTAGTTGTGTATGAATGTTATATATTTACAGACATTAATAGCAAACAAGTTAGTTGTGTATGAATATTATATATTTACAGACATTAATAGCAAACAAGTTAGTTGTGTATGAATGTTATATATTTACAGACATTAATAGCAAACAAGTAAGTTGTGTATTAATGTTAAATATTTACAGACATTAATAGTAAACAAGTTAGTTGTTTATGAATGTTACATCTTGACAGACAATAATAGCAAACAAGTTGGTTGTGCATGAATGTTATATCTTTACAGACGTTAATAGCAAACAAGTAAGTTGTGTATGAATGTTATATCTTTACAGACGTTAATAGTAAACAAGTTAGTTGTGCATGAATGTTATATCTTTACAGACATTAATAGCAAACAAGTTAGTTGTGCATGAATGTTATATCTTTACAGACGTTAATAGTAAACAAGTAAGTTGTGTATGAGTGTTATATATTTACAGACATTAATAGCAAACAAGTTAGTTGTGTATGAATGTAATATATTTACAGACATTAATAGCAAACAAGTTAGTTGTGTATGAATGTTATATATTTACAGACGTTAATAGCAAACAAGTTAGTTGTGTATGAATGTTATATATTTACATACATTAATAGCAAACAAGCTAGTTGTGTATGAATGTTATATCTTTACAGACATTAATAGCAAACAAGTTAGTTGTGTATGAATGTTATATATTTACAGACATTAATAGCAAACAAGTTAGTTGTGTATGAATGTTATATATTAACAGACATTAATAGCAAACAAGTTAGTTGTGTATGAATGTTATATATTTACAGACGTTAATAGCAAACAAGTTAGTTGTGTATGAATGTTATATATTTACATACATTAATAGCAAACAAGTTAGTTGTGTATGAATGTTATATCCTTACATACATTAATAGCAAACAAGTTAGTTGTGTATGAATGTTATATCTTTACAGACATTAATAGTAAACAAGTTAGTTGTGTATGAATGTTATATCTTTACAGACATTAATAGCAAACAAGTTAGTTGTGTATGAATATTATATATTTACAGACATTAATAGCAAACAAGTAAGTTGTGTATTAATGTTAAATATTTACATACATTAATAGTAAACAAGTTAGTTGTGCATGAATGTTATATCTTTACAGACGTTAATAGCAAACAAGTAAGTTGTGTATTAATGTTAAATATTTACATACATTAATAGTAAACAAGTTAGTTGTGTATGAATGTTATATATTTACAGACATTAATAGCAAACAAGTTAGTTGTGTATGAATGTAATATATTTACAGACATTATTAGCAAACAAGTTAGTTGTGTATGAATGTTATATATTTACAGACGTTAATAGCAAACAAGTTAGTTGTGTATGAATGTTATATATTTACATACATTAATAGCAAACAAGTTAGTTGTGCATGAATGTTATATCTTTACAGACGTTAATAGCAAACAAGTAAGTTGTGTATGAATGTTATATCTTTACAGACATTAATAGCAAACAAGTTAGTTGTGTATGAATATTATATATTTACAGACATTAATAGCAAACAAGTAAGTTGTGTATTAATGTTAAATATTTACAGACATTAATAGTAAACAAGTTAGTTGTTTATGAATGTTATATTTTTACATACATTAATAGTAAACAAGTTAGTTGTTTATGAATGTTACATCTTTACAGACATTAATAGCAAACAAGTTAGTTGTGCATGAATGTTATATCTTTACAGACGTTAATAGCAAACAAGTAAGTTGTGTATGAATGTTATATCTTTACAGACATTAATAGCAAACAAGTTAGTTGTTTATGAATGTTACATCTTTACAGACAATAATAGCAAACAAGTTAGTTGTGCATGAATGTTATATCTTTACAGACATTAATAGCAAACAAGTAAGTTGTGTATGAATGTTATATATTTACAGACATTAATAGTAAACAAGTTAGTTGTGTATGAATGTTATATATTTACAGACATTAATAGTAAACAAGTTAGATGTGTATGAATGTTATATATTTACAGACATTAATAGTAAACAAGTTAGTTGTGTATGAATGTTATATCTTTACAGACATTAATAGTAAACAAGTAAGTTGTGTATGAATGTTATATATTTACAGACATTAATAGTAAACAAGTTAGTTGTGTATGAATGTTATATCTTTACAGACATTAATAGTAAACAAGTAAGTTGTGTATGAATGTTATATATTTACAGACATTAATAGTAAACAAGTTAGTTGTTTATGAATGTTATACCTTTACAGACATTAATAGCAAACAAGTTAGTTGTGTATGAATGTTATATCTTTACAGACATTAATAGTAAACAAGTAAGTTGTGTATGAATGTTATATATTTACAGACATTAATAGTAAACAAGTGAGTTGTGTATGAATGTTATATCTTTACAGACATTAATGGTAAACAAGTAAGTTGTGTATGAATGTTATATATTTACATACATTAATAGTAAACAAGTTAGTTGTGTATGAATGTTATATATTTACATACATTAATAGTAAACAAGTAAGTTGTGTATGAATGTTATATATTTACAGACATTAATAGTAAACAAGTTAGTTGTGTATGAATGTTATACCTTTACAGACATTAATAGCAAACAAGTTAGTTGTGTATGAATGTTATATATTTACAGACATTAATAGCAAACAAGTTAGTTGTGTGTGAATGTTATATCTTTACATACATTAATAGCAAACAAGTAAGTTGTGTATGAATGTTATATATTTACAGACATTAATAGCAAACAAGTTAGTTGTGTATGAATGTTATATATTTACAGACATTAATAGCAAACAAGTTAGATGTGTATGAATGTTATATATTTACATACATTAATAGTAAACAAGTTAGTTGTGTATGAATGTTATATATTTACAGACATTAATAGCAAACAAGTTAGATGTGTATGAATGTTATATATTTACAGACATTAATCGTAAACAAGTAAGTTGTGTATGAATGTTATATATTTACAGACATTAATAGTAAACAAGTTAGTTGTGTATGAATGTTATATCTTTACAGACATTAATAGTAAACAAGTTAGTAGTGTATGAATGTTATATATTTACAGACATTAATAACAAACAAGTTAGATGTGTATGAATGTTATATATTTACATACATTAATAGTAAACAAGTTAGTTGTGTATGAATGTTATATATTTACAGACATTAATAGCAAACAAGTTAGATGTGTATGAATGTTATATATTTACAGACATTAATAGTAAACAAGTTAGTTGTGTATGAATGTTATATATTTACAGACATTAATAGCAAACAAGTAAGTTGTGTATGAATGTTATATATTTACAGACATTAATAGCAAACAAGTTAGATGTGTATGAATGTTATATATTTACAGACATTAATAGCAAACAAGTTAGTTGTGTATGAATGTTATATATTTACAGACATTAATAGTAAACAAGTTAGATGTGTATGAATGTTATATATTTACAGACATTAATAGTAAACAAGTTAGTTGTGTATGAATGTTATATCTTTACAGACATTAATAGTAAACAAGTAAGTTGTGTATGAATGTTATATATTTACAGACATTAATAGTAAACAAGTTAGATGTGTATGAATGTTATATATTTACAGACATTAATAGCAAACAAGTAAGTTGTGTATGAATGTTATATATTTACAGACATTAATAGCAAACAAGTTAGATGTGTATGAATGTTATGTATTTACAGACATTAATAGCAAACAAGTTAGTTGTGTATGAATGTTATATATTTACAGACATTAATAGCAAACAAGTTAGTTGTGTATGAATGTTATATCTTTACAGACATTAATAGTAAACAAGTTAGATGTGTATGAATGTTATATATTTACAGACATTAATAGCAAACAAGTTAGTTGTGTATGAATGTTATATATTTACAGACATTAATAGCAAACAAGTTAGTTGTGTATGAATGTTATATATTTACAGACATTAATAGCAAACAAGTTAGTTGTGTATGAATGTTATATCTTTACAGACATTAATAGCAAACAAGTTAGTTGTGTATGAATGTTATATATTTACAGACATTAATAGCAAACAAGTTAGTTGTGTATGAATGTTATATATTTACAGACATTAATAGCAAACAAGTTAGTTGTGTATGAATGTTATATATTTACAGACATTAATAGCAAACAAGTTAGTTGTGTATGAATGTTATATATTTACAGACATTAATAGCAAACAAGTTAGTTGTGTATGAATGTTATATATTTACAGACATTAATAGTAAACAAGTTAGTTGTGTATGAATGTTATATATTTACAGACATTAATAGCAAACAAGTTAGTTGTGTATGAATGTTATATCTTTACAGACATTAATAGTAAACAAGTTAGATGTGTATGAATGTTATATATTTACAAACATTAATAGCAAACAAGTTAGTTGTGTATGAATGTTATATATTTACAGACATTAATAGTAAACAAGTTAGATGTGTATGAATGTTATATATTTACAGACATTAATAGTAAACAAGTTAGTTGTGTATGAATGTTATATCTTTACAGACATTAATAGTAAACAAGTAAGTTGTGTATGAATGTTATATATTTACAGACATTAATAGTAAACAAGTTAGTTGTGTATGAATGTTATATCTTTACAGACATTAATAGTAAACAAGTAAGTTGTGTATGAATGTTATATCTTTACAGACATTAATAGCAAACAAGTAAGTTGTGTATGAATGTTATATCTTTACAGACATTAATAGTAAACAAGTTAGTTGTGTATGAATGTTATATCTTTACATACATTAATAGTAAACAAGTTAGTTGTGTATGAATGTTATATCTTTACAGACATTAATAGTAAACAAGTTAGTTGTGTATGAATATTATATCTTTACAGACATTAATAGTAAACAAGTAAGTTGTGTATGAATGTTATATATTTACAGACATTAATAGCAAACAAGTTAGTTGTGTATGAATGTTATATATTTACAGACATTAATAGCAAACAACTTAGATGTGTATGAATGTTATATATTTACATACATTAATAGTAAACAAGTTAGTTGTGTATGAATGTTATATATTCACAGACATTAATAGCAAACAAGTTAGATGTGTATGAATGTTATATATTTACAGACATTAATAGTAAACAAGTAAGTTGTGTATGAATGTTATATATTTACAGACATTAATAGTAAACAAGTTAGTTGTGTATGAATGTTATATCTTTACAGACATTAATAGTAAACAAGTTAGTAGTGTATGAATGTTATATATTTACAGACATTAATAGCAAACAAGTTAGATGTGTATGAATGTTATATATTTACATACATTAATAGTAAACAAGTTAGTTGTGTATGAATGTTATATATTTACAGACATTAATAGCAAACAAGTTAGATGTGTATGAATGTTATATATTTACAGACATTAATAGTAAACAAGTTAGTTGTGTATGAATGTTATATCTTTACAGACATTAATAGTAAACAAGTAAGTTGTGTATGAATGTTATATATTTACAGACATTAACAGCAAACAAGTTAGTTGTGTGTGAATGTTATATCTTTACATACATTAATAGTAAACAAGTAAGTTGTGTATGAATGTTATATATTTACAGACATTAATAGTAAACAAGTTAGTTGTGTATGAATGTTATATCTTTACAGACATTAATAGTAAACAAGTAAGTTGTGTATGAATGTTATATATTTACAGACATTAATAGTAAACAAGTTAGTTGTTTATGAATGTTATACCTTTACAGACATTAATAGCAAACAAGTTAGTTGTGTATGAATGTTATATCTTTACAGACATTAATAGTAAACAAGTAAGTTGTGTATGAATGTTATATATTTACAGACATTAATAGTAAACAAGTGAGTTGTGTATGAATGTTATATCTTTACAGACATTAATGGTAAACAAGTAAGTTGTGTATGAATGTTATATATTTACATACATTAATAGTAAACAAGTTAGTTGTGTATGAATGTTATATATTTACATACATTAATAGTAAACAAGTAAGTTGTGTATGAATGTTATATATTTACAGACATTAATAGTAAACAAGTTAGTTGTGTATGAATGTTATACCTTTACAGACATTAATAGCAAACAAGTTAGTTGTGTATGAATGTTATATATTTACAGACATTAATAGCAAACAAGTTAGTTGTGTGTGAATGTTATATCTTTACATACATTAATAGCAAACAAGTAAGTTGTGTATGAATGTTATATATTTACAGACATTAATAGCAAACAAGTTAGTTGTGTATGAATGTTATATATTTACAGACATTAATAGCAAACAAGTTAGATGTGTATGAATGTTATATATTTACATACATTAATAGTAAACAAGTTAGTTGTGTATGAATGTTATATATTTACAGACATTAATAGCAAACAAGTTAGATGTGTATGAATGTTATATATTTACAGACATTAATCGTAAACAAGTAAGTTGTGTATGAATGTTATATATTTACAGACATTAATAGTAAACAAGTTAGTTGTGTATGAATGTTATATCTTTACAGACATTAATAGTAAACAAGTTAGTAGTGTATGAATGTTATATATTTACAGACATTAATAACAAACAAGTTAGATGTGTATGAATGTTATATATTTACATACATTAATAGTAAACAAGTTAGTTGTGTATGAATGTTATATATTTACAGACATTAATAGCAAACAAGTTAGATGTGTATGAATGTTATATATTTACAGACATTAATAGTAAACAAGTTAGTTGTGTATGAATGTTATATCTTTACAGACATTAATAGTAAACAAGTAAGTTGTGTATGAATGTTATATATTTACAGACATTAATAGTAAACAAGTTAGATGTGTATGAATGTTATATATTTACAGACATTAATAGCAAACAAGTAAGTTGTGTATGAATGTTATATATTTACAGACATTAATAGCAAACAAGTTAGATGTGTATGAATGTTATATATTTACAGACATTAATAGCAAACAAGTTAGTTGTGTATGAATGTTATATATTTACAGACATTAATAGCAAACAAGTTAGTTGTGTATGAATGTTATATCTTTACAGACATTAATAGTAAACAAGTTAGATGTGTATGAATGTTATATATTTACAGACATTAATAGCAAACAAGTTAGTTGTGTATGAATGTTATATATTTACAGACATTAATAGCAAACAAGTTAGTTGTGTATGAATGTTATATATTTACAGACATTAATAGCAAACAAGTTAGTTGTGTATGAATGTTATATCTTTACAGACATTAATAGCAAACAAGTTAGTTGTGTATGAATGTTATATATTTACAGACATTAATAGCAAACAAGTTAGTTGTGTATGAATGTTATATATTTACAGACATTAATAGCAAACAAGTTAGTTGTGTATGAATGTTATATATTTACAGACATTAATAGCAAACAAGTTAGTTGTGTATGAATGTTATATATTTACAGACATTAATAGCAAACAAGTTAGTTGTGTATGAATGTTATATATTTACAGACATTAATAGTAAACAAGTTAGTTGTGTATGAATGTTATATATTTACAGACATTAATAGCAAACAAGTTAGTTGTGTATGAATGTTATATCTTTACAGACATTAATAGTAAACAAGTTAGATGTGTATGAATGTTATATATTTACAAACATTAATAGCAAACAAGTTAGTTGTGTATGAATGTTATATATTTACAGACATTAATAGTAAACAAGTTAGATGTGTATGAATGTTATATATTTACAGACATTAATAGTAAACAAGTTAGTTGTGTATGAATGTTATATCTTTACAGACATTAATAGTAAACAAGTAAGTTGTGTATGAATGTTATATATTTACAGACATTAATAGTAAACAAGTTAGTTGTGTATGAATGTTATATCTTTACAGACATTAATAGTAAACAAGTAAGTTGTGTATGAATGTTATATCTTTACAGACATTAGTAGCAAACAAGTAAGTTGTGTATGAATGTTATATCTTTACAGACATTAATAGTAAACAAGTTAGTTGTGTATGAATGTTATATCTTTACAGACATTAATAGTAAACAAGTAAGTTGTGTATGAATGTTATATATTTACAGACATTAATAGCAAACAAGTAAGTTGTGTATGAATGTTATATATTTACAGACATTAATAGTAAACAAGTTAGTTGTGTATGAATGTTATATATTTACAGACATTAATAGTAAACAAGTTAGATGTGTATGAATGTTATATATTTACAGACATTAATAGTAAACAAGTTAGTTGTGTATGAATGTTATATCTTTACAGACATTAATAGTAAACAAGTAAGTTGTGTATGAATGTTATATATTTACAGACATTAATAGTAAACAAGTTAGTTGTGTATGAATGTTATATCTTTACAGACATTAATAGTAAACAAGTAAGTTGTGTATGAATGTTATATATTTACAGACATTAATAGTAAACAAGTTAGTTGTTTATGAATGTTATACCTTTACAGACATTAATAGCAAACAAGTTAGTTGTGTATGAATGTTATATCTTTACAGACATCAATAGTAAACAAGTAAGTTGTGTATGAATGTTATTTATTTACAGACATTAATAGTAAACAAGTTAGTTGTGTATGAATGTTATATCTTTACAGACATTAATAGTAAACAAGTAAGTTGTGTATGAATGTTATATCTTTACATACATTAATAGTAAACAAGTTAGTTGTGTATGAATGTTATATCTTTACAGACATTAATAGTAAACAAGTTAGTTGTGTATGAATATTATATCTTTACAGACATTAATAGTAAACAAGTAAGTTGTGTATGAATGTTATATATTTACAGACATTAATAGCAAACAAGTTAGTTGTGTATGAATGTTATATATTTACAGACATTAATAGCAAACAACTTAGATGTGTATGAATGTTATATATTTACATACATTAATAGTAAACAAGTTAGTTGTGTATGAATGTTATATATTCACAGACATTAATAGCAAACAAGTTAGATGTGTATGAATGTTATATATTTACAGACATTAATAGTAAACAAGTAAGTTGTGTATGAATGTTATATATTTACAGACATTAATAGTAAACAAGTTAGTTGTGTATGAATGTTATATCTTTACAGACATTAATAGTAAACAAGTTAGTAGTGTATGAATGTTATATATTTACAGACATTAATAGCAAACAAGTTAGATGTGTATGAATGTTATATATTTACATACATTAATAGTAAACAAGTTAGTTGTGTATGAATGTTATATATTTACAGACATTAATAGCAAACAAGTTAGATGTGTATGAATGTTATATATTTACAGACATTAATAGTAAACAAGTTAGTTGTGTATGAATGTTATATCTTTACAGACATTAATAGTAAACAAGTAAGTTGTGTATGAATGTTATATATTTACAGACATTAACAGCAAACAAGTTAGTTGTGTGTGAATGTTATATCTTTACATACATTAATAGTAAACAAGTAAGTTGTGTATGAATGTTATATATTTACAGACATTAATAGTAAACAAGTTAGTTGTGTATGAATGTTATATCTTTACAGACATTAATAGTAAACAAGTTAGTAGTGTATGAATGTTATATATTTACAGACATTAATAGCAAACAAGTTAGATGTGTATGAATGTTATATATTTACATACATTAATAGTAAACAAGTTAGTTGTGTATGAATGTTATATATTTACAGACATTAATAGCAAACAAGTTAGATGTGTATGAATGTTATATATTTACAGACATTAATAGCAAACAAGTTAGTTGTGTATGAATGTTATATATTTACATACATTAATAGCAAACAAGTTAGTTGTGTATGAATGTGATATATTTACAGACATTAATAGCAAACAAGTAAGTTTTATATGAATGTTATATCTTTACAGACATTAATAGCAAACAAGTAAATTTTATATGAATGTTATATCTTTACAGACATTATTAGCAAACAAGTAAGTTGTGTATGATTGTTATATCATTACATACATTAATAGCAAACAAGTTAGTTGTGTATGAGTGTTATATCTTTACATACATTAATAGCAAACGAGTTAGTTGTGTGTGAATGTTATATCATTACATACATTAATAGCAAACAAGTTGGTTGTGTATGAATGTTATATCTTTACAGACATTAATAGCAAACGAGTTAGTTGTGTGTGAATGTTATATCATTACATACATTAATAGCAAACAAGTTGGTTGTGTATGAATGTTATATCTTTACAGACATTAATAGCAAACGAGTTAGTTGTGTGTGAATGTTATATTTTTACAGACATTAATAGCAAACGAGTTAGTTGTGTGTGAATGTTATATTTTTACAGACATTAATAGCAAACGAGTTAGATGTGTATGAATGTTATATCATTACAGACATTAATAGCAAACAAGTTGGTTGTGTATGAATGTTATATCTTTACAGACATTAATAGCAAACGAGTTAGTTGTGTGTGAATGTTATATTTTTACAGACATTAATAGTAAACAAGTTAGTTGTGTATGAATGTTATATCATTACAGACATTAATAGTAAACAAGTTAGTTGTGTATGAATGTTATATCATTACATACATTAATAGCAAACGAGTTAGATGTGTATGAATGTTATATATTTACAGACATTAATAGCAAACAAGTTGGTTGTGTATGAGTGTTATATCTTTACAGACATTAATAGCAAACGAGTTAGTTGTGTGTGAATGTTATATCATTACATACATTAATAGCAAACGAGTTAGATGTGTATGAATGTTATATATTTACAGACATTAATAGCAAACAAGTTAGTTGTGTATGAATGTTATATATTTACATACATTAATAGCAAACAAGTAAGTTTTATATGAATGTTATATCTTTACAGACATTAATAGCAAACAAGTTAGTTGTGTATGAGTGTTATATCTTTACAGACATTAATAGTAAACAAGTTAGTTGTGTATGAATGTTATATATTTACATACATTAATAGTAAACAAGTTAGTTGTGTATGAATGTTATATATTTACATACATTAATAGTAAACAAGTTAGTTGTGTATGAATGTTATATATTTATAGACAATAATAGTAAACAAGTTAGTTGTGTATGAATGTTATACCTTCACAGACATTGATAGCAAACAAGTAAGTTGTGTATGAATGTTATATTTTTACAGACATTAATAGTAAACAAGTTAGTTGTGTATGAATGTTATATCATTACATACATTAATAGCAAACGAGTTAGATGTGTATGAATGTTATATATTTACAGACATTAATAGCAAACAAGTTGGTTGTGTATGAGTGTTATATCTTTACAGACATTAATAGCAAACAAGTAAGTTGTGTTAATATGTTATATATTTACATACATTAATAGCAAACAAGTTAGTTGTGTATGAATGCTATATTTTTACAGACATTAATAGCAAACAAGTTAGTTGTGTATGAATGTTATATCTTTACATACATTAATAACAAACAAGTTAGTTGTTTATGAATGTTATATATTTACAGACATTAGTAGCAAACCAGTTGGTTGTTTATGAATGTTATATCTTTACAGACATTAATAGCAAACAAGTTAGTTGTGTATGAATGTTATATCTTTACAGACATTAATAGCAAACAATTAAGTTAGTTGTGTATGAATGTTATATATTTACATACATTAATAGCAAACAAGTAAGTTTTATATGAATGTTATGTCTTTGCAGACAATAATAGCAAACATGTTAGTTGTGTATGAATGTTATATCTTTACAGACATTAATAGCAAACAATTAAGTTCGTTGTGTATGAATGTTATATCTTTACATACATTAATAGTAAACAAGTTAGTTGTGTATGAATGTTATATCATTACATACATTAATAGCAAACGAGTTAGATGTGTATGAATGTTATATATTTACAGACATTAATAGCAAACAATTAAGTTCGTTGTGTATGAATGTTATATCTTTACATACATTAATAGTAAACAAGTTAGTTGTGTATGAATGTTATATCATTACATACATTAATAGCAAACGAGTTAGATGTGTATGAATGTTATATATTTACAGACATTAATAGCAAACAAGTTGGTTGTGTATGAGTGTTATATCTTTACAGACATTAATAGCAAACGAGTTAGTTGTGTGTGAATGTTATATCATTACATACATTAATAGCAAACAAGTTGGTTGTGTATGAATGTTATATCTTTACAGACATTAATAGCAAACGAGTTAGTTGTGTGTGAATGTTATATCTTTACAGACATCAATAGCAAACAAGTTGGTTGTGTATGAATGTTATATCTTTACATACATTAATAGTAAACAAGTTAGTTGTGTATGAATGTTATATCTTTACATACATTAATAGCCAACAAGTTAGTTGTGTATGAATGTTATATATTTACAGACATTAATAGCAAACAAGTTAGTTGTGTATGAATGTTATATATTTACATATACTAATAGTAAACAAGTTAGTTGTGTATGAATGTAATATCTTCACAGACCTTATTAGCAAACAAGTAAGTTGTGTGTGAATGTTATGTTTTTACAGGCTAGCAAAGTTATTGTTAGTTATTGCTAGTTATTAATAGCTAGTTATAACTAGCTATAACTATAACAAACCTCTTGCTAGTTATTAATAGCTAGCAAGAGGTTTGTTTTGATCATTTCTGCTTGTTTATACATGTAATTAATATATTTAGAACTGCTCCAAGCTAATCAATTTATGACTGTCATCTCTTTTAAAATATAGTCATAAGCAAGTTTAAATCACTGGCTTCATATCATATACCTTAATGATGGAGTATAACTAAGTTTAACTGAAACTTAAATTTCAAGTACATGTATATTGTATAATTATAATGTGATGGAAGCCAGCAGAGTTATAGATCTGAGTGTTCCGCTGAAAGGTCACTATTTAGTGGCATTCACTATCATAATGATTGCTATAATAGCCAGCTTGGCTAACAGGATGAAGTCCGCATGGCTAGGACCACCTCTGTCATTAGTGCAAAGTCTCTTCTGTTATCACAGCTATACTAGACTCTGCTAATGGCATGGTCTCACGAGCGCCAAACCGGCTTAGGTTGGTTTGATTTGGAAGTTTTTTGCTTCAGTTCCGCTAAGCCACTTGTCACACGGCATCCGAAGTCATTTCGCTTCCTAGATATCTTAGGTATAGAGACAGACACTGTTTCATTTGCCGTTCTGTGTATTTGAGCTAAATATTTTTATTCTAAACAAAAAGCTTTGTGGAACACATATCAATTATAATTACTCAGCAGATTTATCAGAAGATCACTCAGCTGCTCAAGATAAATCACTCGATAAAAAAATTTTGCCAACCCTTCCCATCAACATAATCATATTTTTTATAACATAAGAATGTTTTTCTATGCTGAGTATATAACAAACAGAAACAGTCTTTATCATAGTACTGCAGTTTTACATAAATAAATCAGTCAACGATACTTCATCAGGATGGTTTGACAGATTTCTTATATTCTACACGAAAGAAAGTCACAACTATTCTCTTACATTTATGCAAAACTTAACGAAATAAAAGTATCGCCCATTTCTTTTTTAACTTTGCTCACATGCACTTAAGGAGCAATGTGGCGCGTGCTCGCTAAAATTTTTACCAGCCATTAGGAGCAAGAGTTCGCCACGAAATTTCGAGCAGGACCGAAATGGTTCGTTTCGGCCCGAAATGTCTTCGGCCGAACAGGTTACAACTGACAGCGACATATTTTGGCCTCGTTTAGTTCGTTTTGGCGCTCGTGTGACCACGCCTTAAGACAGTCACTTTATAACTTATATACTCGTGCTTGAGTAGAATTGAGACTAGCCAAACAGGAAGGAGGCAGAGCCAGCCAAGGAAGACAAGAGGACTGTTCTGTTGTTATAGCACACTTACTGCATGTGTTCATTTATAGTCTTGAAATATATCCATCTAATTGCTTTGCACTCGGTGTCTCTGCTCATGTGCAGCAGTGAAGGAACACAGCGGTTTCCTTCACAATCACAATGTTTCCATGATGAGCAGTACTGCGATGCAGGCCCTCCGAAGTCGAGGGGATTGTACGTTTACATGCCTCGCAGTGGTTTTCAGCAAATTAGACAGAGGAGAGAATCTGTATAAATCGAATCGCCTGATGTAGAAATAGAATCGATCATGGATACTAAACATAAGAAACAGTCTTTTTATGCTTCTGTCATCATTATACTTTTATTTACATTACACATTCACAAGGTTTTACTAACCTTAACACAATTTTTACAAAGTAATATATTTTTAATAAGTATTTTTAAGTAATATATTATTTAAATGTTACTTTAGGATTTGCCACCTATTTTTCGAAAAGTGTTGGCATCGATAACAAAGTCTAGGAAAGTAATCACCTCATCATCCTCGTGGGTGAAGACCATAATTAAATTTAAGTGAAAGAAGATCGGAAGAATAGAAAAAAAACAAGATTAGTGGGATAACTTTTATACTAGTTCATGGCCTTCGATGAATCGGCCTCCACATCAAGAGAGCTATGCGCAGCCACAGCGCATTGCCGTTTCCTTGCTGCGAATTTGCACTGGCTTCGCACAGATCAGTGCGCAGTGATTTCAGTGCGAAGACGTCGTTTTCATGATTCGGAGAGGGTGCAACTCCGAAGTACTGCGCATCATGGAAACAGTGATTATTGCATATCTGAGGCTAAAAATCATGACTAATTTTTAATCTAATCAGAGAAAGAAAACAAAGGTATTTATCCAAGTAGGTCAGCATGTATTTAAATCTTTAAAAAGCCATTTCCTTTTACAATACATTTATGAAAAAAGGCAACATACAATGTTTGGGAGAATAGACAAAGCTTTCAATTATTCCCACTGTATGGCATATAGAAGACTGAATAAGATTGTCTTTATGTGGAAATCTTCTCCTTCATAGAAATATGTTCTTCTTTAAGTAATAATGTCAATCAAATCTGCAAAAGTATTAGGTTTATGTATCACTGAGAGATTCCCGTTCTAAAACTATGTCGAGGGCAAACAATGTTTTGCTGTAGATGTTCATCATGTCAGAAGGGCATTGAACTATGAAATATAATTATACCACAATGCAAGTAAGCTGTTTTTAGTGTTTTATTAAAATCTCTAAAGAGGGTATGTAAATATATTAGAATCACCAAAGGAGAAGTAGAAAGTCTACCCAACCTGTTGATTTTAACGCATAGCTTATGTGAAATTGTGATTCCAGGGTTTTTTTAAATGAACTCTTAGTGCTTCGTAGTTTGACAATAAAATGTCAAAACCACAAAACAGGTCATATGATTTACTTATTCATACCAAACATTTGAATAGGAGATGCTTTTACTTTTTTATGGTGTCTAACAAAATACTTATCTCCGATTTTTGCATTCTTATCTCTCTTCTCTATCGTAGATATCACTTTGTTATTTTTACCTAATTGCTTTTTACATCAGAGAAATCAGCGGCTGTAATATACTGTCATAGAAGAACAACAGATTTGAAAAATTAAAACAGGTGTTGTTTAAAAGGCGGTAGCTCTATCATAAAAACGAAAACGCAATTCCAGAAAAGTTGACTCTCATCCATTTCGAGTTCTCACTTCTGGTTTCTTTCTGGCACTACTTTAAGTTTATGCATTTTGTATTCCTTTTTCAATAATATACATGTATTATTTCAAAACAACACAATTTAAATGAATTTAAGTATATACTAAATAAACAAATGATGAATCAGTATTTGATGCGTTATTTAATAAGTTTAATGGTAATATTTCAAAAGTGGTACTATGAAAACTATTAGTATAGAATATTTACTATAATGAAAATGGTGCCAATCTGGTTGTTTGTCCGAAGTCCCGTTAAGAAAAATATATTAAAAAAGAGATTGCTCTCACCAGGATTCAAACTCACACCCTTCAGCTTATCAGACAAACGGTCTACCAATTACACTAATCAATTGCTTTGATGCATTGAGGAATAACTGTGCCGTTATTTATCACAACTGATGATCTGTTACAGTGACCTTGACTGCCAGGATAACAGTTAATATAATACTCACACTGGTGCAACGCAGACTTTGGCTCCATTTCTTAAGTTGCAGCATTTCAGGTGATCATCACAGTCAGAATCTCTCGTGCATATTCCATTGTGATTCACATTGGACGACCGAAAAGCTAGACATCTTCCTGGTTTCTCATCTTGACCTCCTTTGAAAAAGGAAATTTGATTATTAGCACAGACCATTGAGTAAAAAATCATTCCTTGCTCAATGGCAATGTTAGGAACTTGACTACTTAAGGATTTACTAGAACTATACAGTTTCGATTTCGGCGTGACTTTCTTTGAATTTTTTTGCCAGGGCATTTCTTGCCTGAGCAGATTCTGGTTCTGCGCCCACAAGTACCAGAGCAATTAGACCAGGGACCTCATGCACTCCACTTAATCAGACCAGGAACTAAAGTGACAGCCACTTCTGTCATAATTAATAGTACTTTCTGTTAGTTTATAAGCTAACAGAGCCTTAGTGGTTGTCAACAAGAACAACTAGACGCTGAAACCAAGGCACAAAATTTGGTCGTTTAATATAATCCATGTCTTTAGAGGCAAAAGACATCAACCAACTTTTACATGACGACATTTTTGATAACCCCACAAATATGCCTAATTCCTTCACACTAACTTTAACGCTAATAACACTTTTAAGATTCAACTTTTTAATATTTGAACGTTTTAGAATACTGCTGCATAATTACAATTGCAAGCAAACCAATTAAATTTTTGATAAAATCAATTAATGAATTTTTTAAAATTCAGTACCTTTATATAGCTTTCATTGTTTGTTTCACGATTTATGTAGTTTATTATTTTGTATAAAGCTATATAAATCCTTTAACAACTATAGACTACCTGATTCAGAGTTGTCCTTCTTTTGTTAATGTAAGGCAACAACATATAAAAAAAATTTACTTCCATGCAAGAAAAAATATTTGTGGTAACTAATATTGTTTAGATCTGAAGTAATGGTGGAGTAACATTTTCTGATATGGTTCTCTAAAAGGATGTTGTTACGACTTCAGCATTTGGTGAAAAACTACAACCAATGGAAACTTTCACAAAACTAAATATTATCCTTTAGTGTTGCTGATATTTTTTAGTCTGTTGTGTTAGTAAATTGATCTTTAATACAAAAGCTCAAAATTTCAATACCCATAGTTCATAATTTGGACAAACACCAGAGAGAATGGATTTCAATCTCAATTATCAGTGGAAATGAGAATTTGTTAATATTAATAACTTCTAACTGTTTGCAAATCTCTTCTGACTGCTATTCAAGAACAATTTTAGTCTTTCTTCAACATAGAAAAATAACTTATAATAAGGAAATAAAGAAGTGTAGGTACAATTACGGAATAATATCTAACTTTATATTACGTACATAAAACCACCAGCATATAGTTAATTGGAATATCATTGGAAGAGTGTCTGTACTCCGCTGATATTAAAACTGGAAATTTAATTGATGAGTATTTGAGATATTAGCTAGGCTAGATATAAATCTAGCATCATTCAGTAAAAAAGCACATTTAAACTACCAAAAATATGCAGAATCTGTATGTTTGTGATAGTATGTATATAACAGTAGTGTGTATAAATCTGTATCATATATATATTATATGGTATATATGAACCAAGCCAAATATTACAAAAACTCATCTGATAGGTTCTTGCAATCTTTGGCTGGTGATTTAGGGTGCTGTCAGATATTATGAGATTACCTAATAATTCATGCCATTTTTTCACCTTGGCACCATTGCTGGAGCCATGTTAATCCATTTAATAACCGCAAACTGCGCATCAATAGATGTGGAAATTTCTGTTTTTAGCAAAATAAAGCCAAAGCTTTGCAGCCTCATTTTATAGCAGAGGTGATGGAGTTATGTATGTCAACATGTTATATCTGTACTAATGCTCAAACTGGGTGTAACTCAAACTGGTTACACCAACTCAAACTGGTTACATTGACTCAAACCGGTTACACCAACTCTCCGGTTACACCAACTCAAACTGGTTACACCAACTCAAACTGGTTACACTGACTCAAACCGGTTACACCAACTCAAACCGGTTACACCGACTCAAACCAGTTACACCGACTCAAATCGGTTACACATTATTAGATAGAAAAATAAAGCAAAGGCCTTTCAGCCTCATTTTATAGCAGAGATGATAAAATTATGTCATCACGGCATATCTGTGGTAATGGCAACGGGTTGGTAAACTCCTAGGCTTTATTTAAATATTTTACTAAACTTATTAGATTTGTATAGAACTCAGGCTATGCCAACAAACACCAGTCTTTTTTATTCTCCACCAATTGTGATTAGTTCCAGATAGCATTTGAGTACAATATGTTGGTGTCTTACTTTATATACAAAGTCGTCTAAGTTTAAAACAGAACAAATAATAACTATAATTAGCAATACTATAAAATACTCACTGCATCTGCAAGTCTGGCAGCCATTTTCATCTGTTTCATAGCCATTAGGGCATTGCAGACTACACTCGATAGAAGGGCAGGGTCTTGGTTCTGCACAAAAAACAATTGGTGTTTTATGCTTTTTCTAAAAATAATCTTTGCTCTTCTAAATTCCAAAAATAAGCTAGCTTCTTGCAGCGAGTCACTGCAGAGCTCTTTTGAAAGCTTATTTTGGCTAGTTTTTTGAAAGATTTCTGTTTATTCCCTAAATGCTTTGCGAACACATTTCTCAGCAAACGTAGAGGAAAAGCTTTGCAGCCTCATTTTATAGCAGAGGTGATGGAGTTATGTCAACATGTTGTATCTGTACTAATGCTAATCCAGCCACTTTACTAACCCTAATGCATCTTTCAGGGCTATCAATTACTACAAGAGTTGTTCAGATTATGTTGCAATAGAATCAAAAAATTAATTAGTTGGGAATACAATAAGTGAATAACTAGTAATATTTGCTTATTGCAACTACTACCATCTTCGTTTGATGTTATTATTATCTGCATAAATAAAGTGTTTCAGCATTCAAAAATTTGAGAAAACTCAGTTTAATAAAATGTTGGATAAATGTTTAACTATGTTTAGCAACATAGCATAACACATAAATAATTAATACGATGTAGTTGTACGATAAAGTCTATAGCAATCAAGTACTATTTGTAAAATGACTTACTGCATTTGCAAGTGAAACATCCTCTAACATAGACATGTCCATATTCACAAGTGTTGGAACATCCAGGTACTGCGCATGGAACTGCATATAGAATAATACTAATAATTTGAAAATGAAAAAGAAAAAGTTACTACGTCAGCTTAGGCTTCAAAGTCAGACGGCAATTCAACCAATCACAACACTCACCACATCGACAGGTCGGGCAGCCATTTCTGTCTGTGATGACTCCTCGCTCACAGTCCAAAGGTGGGCAGTTCAAAGGTGGACAAACAGGTTCTTCTATAACATTAGACACATGTTATTGCACCGCTACTTTTGTATATAATTTATTAATACAATAATTTTATAATATAATGGTATCAGCGCACTAATATTTTCACAAGAGAAACAAGTAATAGTTTTGCAACACTTCAAGAGTTTTTGTTGACATGAATAATAGATGCATGTGCAAACAGATTTTTCTTCATCATTTTTTGATCAATTTAAATCAATTTTGTTGACTTAAATTTTTTTAATTTAAATGTAAAATTTGTTGATCAAATTGTTGTTGACGTGCTTGGAGAAAGATTGAGAGCCCAACAGCTACATGTCTGACACATTAACTAAAATTCAACAATATTATATGTTTGCAGAGCTTTAAAAGATTGTGCACATATTTTTATTGTAATCATTTCTTTTCAACTTTGTCAGTAGGCCATAACTCCAAATTTCTTATACTGTAAAATATTTTCTATTAGTTATCATTCTAAATTAGGTTTTGCAATAAATCAATAACAAAACAGCTATAAATTTGGATAGGTAAATTGTAACAATTACCCAAAAAAAAGGTTTGATACAAAAACGATTGATGAGGGCACAGGTGTGGCAGCCATCCTTGTCTTTTTTAAAGCCGTTAGAGCCAAACCGGTTACACCAACTCAAGCTGGTTACACTGACTCAAACCGGTTACACCAACTCAAACCGATTACACTGACTCAAGCCGGTTACACTGACTCAAACCAGTTACACTGGCTCAAACAGGTTACACATCATTAGATAGAAAAATAAAGCAAAGGCCTTTCAGTCTCATTTTATTGCAGAGATGATAGAATTATGTCATCACGGCATATCTGTGTTAATGGTAACGGGTTGGTAAACTCCTAGGCTTTATTTAAATATTTTACAAAACTTATTAGATTTGTATAGAACTCAGGCTATGGCAACAAACACCAGTCTTTTTTATTCTCCACCAATTGTGATTAGTTCCGGATAGCATTTGAGTACAATATGTTGGTGTCCTACTTTATATACAAAGTTGTCTAAGTTTAAAACAGAACAAATAATAACTATAATTAGCAATACTATAAAATACTCACTGCATCTGCAAGTCTGGCAGCCATTTTCATCTGTCTCATAGCCATTAGGGCATTGCAGACTACACCCGATAGAAGGGCAGGGTCTTGGTTCTGTACAAAAACATCAGGTTTTTTATGCTTTTTCTAAAAACAATTTTTGCTCTTCTAAATTCGAAAATAAGCTAGCTTCTTGCAGCGAGTCACTGCAGAGCTCTTTTGAAAGCTTATTTTGGCTAGTTTTTTGAAAGATTTCTGTTTTATTCCCTAAATGCTTCGTGAACACATTTCTCAGCAAACGTAGAGGAAAAGCTTTGCAGCCTCATTTTATAGCAGAGGTGATGGAATTATGTCAACATGTTGTATCTGTACTAATGCTAATCCAGCCACTTTACTAACCCTAATGCATCTTTCAGGGCTATCAATTACTACAAGAGTTGTTCAGATTATGTTGCTATAGAATCAAAAAATTAATTAGTTGGGAATACAATAAGTAAATAACTAGTAATATTTGCTTATTGCAACTACTACCATCTTCGTTTGATGTTATTATTATCTGCATAAATAAAGTGTTTTAGCATTCAAAAATTTGAGAAAACTCAGTTTAATAAAATGTTGGATAAATGTTTAACTATGTTTAGCAACATAGCATAACACATAAATAATTAATACGATGTAGTTGTACGATAAAGTCTATAGCAATCAAGCACTATTTGTAAAATGACTTACTGCATTTGCAAGTGAAACATCCTCTAACATAGACATGTCCATATTCACAAGTGTTGGAACATCCAGGTACTGCGCATGGAACTGCATATAGAATAATACTAATAATTTGAAAATGAAAAAGAAAAAGTTACTACGTCAGCTTAGACTTCAAAGTCAGACGGCAATTCAACCAATCACAACACTCACCACATCGACAGGTCGGGCAGCCATTTCTGTCTGTGATGACTCCTCGCTCACAGTCCAAAGGTGGGCAGTCCAAAGGTGGACAAACAGGTTCTTCTATAACATTAGACACATGTTATTGGACCATTATTTTTGTATATAATTTATTAATATAATAATTGTATAATATAATAGTATTAGTACACTAATATTTTAACAAGAGAAATGATTAATAGTTTTACAACAATTCAAGAGTTGTTATTAACATGAATAATAGATGCAACAGATAAAAAACCACTGTTAGGTATTTTCTGCAGAAATTTTGTTTACTTTTGTATGAGAAATGACCATATTTGGATCTTTGATCTAAATATGGTCATTTTGAATCTTATTTAGTAATTTTTGATCGTGTTTGAAGGCATGAAAACTTACACCATAACTTACCTTTAATAGCCATGACATGTTTTATAAGAGGACATTAAACCAGTCATGTAAACTGTCATGTAAAACTTTTATCGCATTTGCTAGGTAAACCAGTCACGCTGATTCCGATTTCGTATTCAAAATAAAGATTGGTCCACTAACCTTCAAAGTCATTTAGGCTTTTTTAAAGCTTTTCAATATTCATTTCGAAAACAACACAATCGGCATTATAAGCTCCGCCCATAAATACGTGAAGAAACCTAGCTTTTTCAGGAACAGAAGTTAGGAATGTTTAGTCCGATTTAGAATAATAGAGATGGGTGTCTTAAAACCCATTATTATCTAAATCCAGCCTGTAAAATGATCTCAGTCGTTTATGAAAGGTATATAAACTATTTAAAATTGCTCGTAGCTTGTTACACGATGTTTAAATGAGCTGAACGCCAAGAAAGATGAGCTCAAAAAGTGCAGTTTTATCACAAGCTAGTGTTGTTATCGCGTTTTTTAAATATGCAATGTTAAATAGCTTATCTACCTTTCAGAAAAGACTGAGATTATTTTAAGGCTGAATTTAGGTATTATTGGATTTCACAACACCCATCTCTATTATTCTAAGCCGGTCTAAACATCCCTACGTAACTTCTGTTCCTAAAAAGCTAGGTTACGTCACATATTTATGGGCGGAGCTTGTTGTGCCGATCGTGTTGTTTTCGAGACCGATATTAAAACGCTGTAAAAAAGCCTTCATTACTCTGAAAGTTGGTAGACTAATCTTTATTTTGAGTATACAAAACCGAAATCAGCGTGTCGTATTTACCTAGTAAATACGATAAAAGTTGCACTTGACAGTTGTGATTTAACAGAATAAATGTACTCACTGCATGTACAAGTATAACACTCAATTTATGATATGTTTGTCTTAAGCATCTGCAAAAACTTAACAAACAGATTTGTTTTTATCATTTTTTGATCAATTTATATCAATTTTGTTGACTAGGATTTTGTTTATTTAAGTTTAACTTTTGTTGATCAAGTTGTTGTTGACGTGTTTAGAGAAAGATTGAGAGCCCAACAGCTACATGTCTGACATATTTACTAAAATTCAACAATATTATATGTTTGCAAAGCTTTAAAAGATTGTATACATATTTTCATAGTAATCATTTGTATTTTTAACTTTGTCAGTAGGCCCATAACTCCAAATCGCTTATACTTTAAAACATTTTCTAGTATTTATCATTCTAAAGCCTGGTTTCTATATGACAGCGCAATGATCGTGCGCGGCGTAATGATCGTGCGCAACGCATTGCGTCGGTTGCGATGCAGTGTTTCCATAGCGCGCGCGTAGGCGTCATGCTTTTAGGAAAATGTGGGGTTTTCCAGCTAAAGGTTTTCGCTTTCGTCATTTCCGATTTACTCTTTCGTATGGAAAACAGAATTCTTTGCGATTCCACAACGCTGATTTCTCGTAACCAATAACACTCGACCGTTTGCATTATGGGATAGGTTGAAAAGGTCGCGCGGTGTATTGTGGGATATCTCATCGCACGCACCCATCGCAAGGATCCATTCTGTTGGATCCTGGCGATCAGCGTACGCACGTCGCGCGACCGTCGTGCGTTGACGTTTCCATATCACAACTGGCCTACGCACGACGTTGTGCGCCTTGTTGCGAGCCTTGCAATGGCATACAGAAACCAGGCTTAAATTAGGTTTTTCAATAAATCAATAACGAAACACTCTATAAATTTGATTTGTAAAATGTAACAATTACCAAATAAGGTTTGCTACAAAGAAACTTACTGAAAGCGCAGGTCTGGCAGCTATTCTTGTCGTTTTAAAGCCGTTAGGGCAAAACCGGTTACACCGACTCAAACCGGTTACACCGACTCAAACCGGCTACACTGACTCAAACCGGTTACACTGACTCAAACCGGTTACACCGACTCAAACCGGTTACACCGACTCAAACCGGTTACACCAACTCAAACCAGTTACACTAACTCAAACCAATTACACCAACTCAAACCGGTTACACCGACTCAAACCGGTTACACCAACTCAAACCGGTTACACATTATTGGATAGAAAAATAAAGCAAAGGCCTTTCAGCCTCATTTTATAGCAGAGATGATAGAATTATGTCATCATGGCATATCTGTGGTAATGGTAACAGGTTGGTAAACTCCTAGGCTTTATTTTAATATTTTACTAAACCTATTAGACTTGTATAGAACTCAGGCTATGGTATCAAACACCAGGCTTCTTTATTCTCCACCAATCGTGATTAGTGCCAGATAGCATTTGAGTACAATATGTTGGTGTCCTACTTTATATACAAAGTTATCTAAGTTTAAAAAAGAACAAATAATAACTATAACTAGCAAAACTGTAAAATACTCACTGCATCTGCAAGTCTGGCAGCCATTTTCATCTGTTTCATAGTCATTAAGGCATTGCTGACTACACTCAATAGCAGGGCAGAGTCTTGACTCTGTCTTGGCTCTGTCTTGGTTCTGTCTTGGCTTTGATCTTGGTGCTGCAAGTCCTTGTATAAAATGTAAATTTGATTGTTATTAGTTTAATGCTTGGTGAAGTTCGTGATTTCCAAAGGAGTTCTGTTGAAACTGTCGGAGGACCGATTATAAATCTCTCTATCATCAAACCAGCTTATACTGTGATCAGAGTACGACACACAAAATTATTAACACGTTTTACTTAGGATATTCTAGTTATTCAGGTCTCACAATCATGAGTGAATCAAGGTTGCCTGTTAGTTTAAGGAAATCATAGTTACCTACCCAAGTCAGCAGAAACCTTGCTGCTTTAAGTAAGCAAGTAGTCACATATTTGCTCAACTGTGGCTAGTAGTAAGTTCCTTTAGTGCTATATCTATATAATCTTTGCTATAATACGATTTGTGTCTGTTTGTCTGAACCCGAGTTGGATGTTAGAAAAACTGTATAAGATTTCATAGTATTCAAACTTACAACTTACGACCCGGTAAACCTGCAACCTGATAACTGTACCAGCCAACCACCCTTGATATCAATCAGAATTATTTCACACATAACGTAAAACATCCAAATGAACGCCACGGCGCTTTACTTTTTGACAGTTCCTCTGTAGTGGTGGTCAGCAGGAGGCAGCATTCAAGTACTGTAGAAGCTTGCGTTGTATTGTTCAAATAGCTCATCAAAGTTTTGGGAAAAAATTTAGCGCTTTTACGGACGAAGCGATTGTCGCCAATATTTTGCCCTCTTTTTTCAGTGGAGCGATATTTACTCTTTTGGATGCGATAAATCTGCTAACTTGTCCCTAATTTGTCAAAATATTTCTAACAGTTGATATCGATTGCTTGCAATTGGCCTGTGATTATATTATAGCCTATGTCCTTCTTTGCAATTTGTTAAAATTTTAAATTTTTATTCCATTCTAAATTTGAAGACATATTTTGATCTTATATCTATGTTCAACAATGTTGCGTAAAAGCTCATTGCACTCATTGATATGTTTGCTACAGCAGTTTGCAGCCAAAACTAGCTTTTTTACGTGGAATAGATGTGGCGTTATGATCATCGATCTATTGTAAGCCGTGTTAAAATGGTCGCAAGGATGCTATTACCAGAGTCTGGATATTTCAAAATACACGTTTAAAAGAGGTTTACATTTACCATGATAGATAAATGACTATTTTTAGGCTAAAAGTTACATTTAGCAAGTAGAATTCTTGTGTTGTATTTGTGCTAAATGCAAAACGTAAAGGTTTTGCTGTGTCAAAAGAATGTTTAAACGCTAATATTGACTAAGTCAGCAATGCAGAAGAAAAGTTAGGTCAAAAAACATTGTGGAAGTTATTGGACTACCAAAAGATGTTCGATCCATCAAATTCAAAAATCACAATGCAGTTATCCAAGTAGACGATGCAAATATTTTGGTTTTAAAAACGTTAAGTTTTGTTTCTGCATGTAATATAAGTATGGTTTGTTAATGTCACTTGTTCATGAATATATATTTCTGAACCTCTATTTCTGAACCTCCATTTCTGCACACCGACACACAATCTATTACCCTACACTGTCCTTGCCATACTACGTGGTGATATCTCACATATTTATGGAGCACAATTACAACAAGATGCACAGCCTTATGCAGCTTTCCATTGGTTATTACTGATTATTAATAATAATAATATTAATAATAGTTGATAATTATAAGCAAACTGTCTTCAGACAGCTTTGCACACGACTTTTATTATAGTAAGAGACTAACTGAAGTTATTAGCTAAAGTTACGCAAATTCATTGGGTAAAAAAACTTAGTTAATGTCAGTTAAATTTATAACTTAATGCGGGTTTTTTGTGCAAAAACTTGTTTATTACCCATACAACACCGGGCTTTCATATAATAGTCATAAAATTTTAATTTAACACATTTAATAAAATATCTTTATACTCTGCATAATTTAGATAAAACTACCTACCGTCGCAATATATGTAACCGCAGATTGTTGTCTGCAAGTTACTGCCTGGACAGTTCTCCTCACCGCCAGTCGGATTTGAACAGGTTCTTGTTCTACGTCTGACACCTCGACCGCAGGTGTTAGAGCAGGATGACCAAGGGCCCCATTTGCCCCATTGAGCAGAACCAGATACTGTATATAAAGGAGGTTTTGATCGTACAATTGAACTTCACATAAATAGAGTTAATACAATCTAACAATAAACTTGTAACCTCAGTTAAACAGAAAAATAGATGAGACGGTACTTTTGATAATAATAATAATATATAAATTGTTTCCTCATCCTGGTATTACCCTGGTATTACACCCTTGTTTCCTCACCCCAGACTGTATTATAGCTGCTACTGCTCACTGATATATAAAATCTCCCCCATGTTTGAGTTACTAAAATCAATTATTTAAATTTACTTACACATACAAACAAACAAAATTGGAAGCAGGTGTTGATACAAGTTTTTAATATTATTGTAGCAGCTGGGGAAAAAATTTCAGAATGATTTTTACTCATCAGGACTTTGATATCCGATATCATTTACATACCCTAGGATACTTATATTTCGCTAGTATTTAGTTTTGTGAGTAGCACACAGAGTAAAATTTCGCTGCAACTTAATTTCGCAGCTCTGATGAGTGCGAAAATATAGTGATGTGAAAATAAATACAGTGGAACAAACAAATTAGATTCCTCAGGTCCGGTCCACTAGGGAAAAAAGTTTTTATATTTGCGACTAGTTTGTATTTGTAACCCGCAGGTATAAATGTATGGCAGAAATCGATAATTCAACGTGATCGCTTGCTGCCATTTGTTTCTTGGACTATCAATGACGTCTCGGTCCTTTCCGTCGTGACCGATATGGTACCAATATTAGATCTCAAGTATTTATAGCAAGCGATGGCCATGGCACGTTTTGAGTTCACAATATTTCAAATTAAACAAAAATGAAATACAGTACATGTCTCATAAAAATCAAAATAGATAACAACCAACATCACAACCAGAATTGTATAACATGGTTGGACCTGGTGAGGGTTGTTATCGTTTTTGGTTGGCAGTAAAATTCATCACTACAATAAGTATTATTTAATTGTATGACTTCACCTCATCAGTTACAAATTCGGTGACTAAACTGATATCATCATCTTCTTCGTTTGCCTTGGCTTTTCCAAAAAAACTTGTTATCTTAATTTGCTTTGCCATGCTGCTCATTCGGTGTATTAACAAATAAATATTGCTCATAAAAAAATAACGAATTTACTAGAAATTTCCCAATGAGCTCAATCACACACAAAATTATCTGCATTTCTAATATCACGATTTTGTTGTGGATATCAATGAACTACAGGGCCGTATTCCCTTGGACAGCTGGCCGACTAAGACGCCCCAACTTCTTAGGAATTTCATAGTCCAATGGCTATAGAAAGGTTTTTATCGCTGTAGAATATCACTTTATTCGAAGCCATAGATACAAACACCAACTTTTAGTAGTTCTTAGGCGTCATTATTATCTTCATCAGCGGCAAAATATTCTTGTTAACGACTTTTATAAAGGTTTGCAAAATATCAAGTTTTAGCAAATATCTGCTTGCCCATATCCTACTTAATGAACTTGAAATAAAATCGGCAAAAATGATCTTTGTCAAAACGCTTAAAAGAAAAAAGATGTCTTCTTTCTGAGCTTTTTAACTGCATACAAGTTTTGCCGGTTTTAATTTTAAAACGTTTTGTCAGTCACATCAGCTAAAACAAAGCAAATCTCAAAAAATAGAAAAATGTTGATACTTGCCAATAAAATTTTTTAAAACTTCACGTGAGAGGCCCGGCTGAGGCCCTACATAAAAGAAACCTGTTGGGAGCTTACAGCACCCCCCCTCCTCCTTCTCCACACCCCAGATGTTCATAACTAGTCGTCTAACATTAGCCCCCCAACTTGCAACCAGTGAATACAGGCCTGTGTAGAACATGGCTATTTAATTTCGAATTTTCGCTAGTTCGTTATGATAGTTTAGTTTCGCGCATGAATTTTTCGCGTGATGGTGACTCCGCGAAAACGCGAAAGTTAGATGCCGCGAATACTTAAGTGTCCTAGGGTAATAGACATAGTTTTAACGAAATTCATGAAGACAATGTATTTACTCTTCTATAGTACAATGTGAGTTTATGAGAGTGAAAGGTTTTCATGAATAATAGCTAAAAGGATATGGCGTGTCAATGTGTTTCTTTATTATACTGAGTATAAAAAGTAGTTAATTATTTGATTCTGAATTTGAATCTGGTTCATGTAATGCAACAGACATGTTTACTGAATAGCTAAATATAGACAGTTTGGAGACACAAGCTATGATTATCTATAATCTTTGGTAATTTCAAGTGAATACCTGGTAATTATATTAAATATGCCAGCCAGTATTATATAATACTGCAGAATGCAAAACAACAGTAATCTGTATTTATCTTTCTCAAAGGCCGTCTGAAAATTCGTCTGTTGGAAATCTGGCTATAGCTATTATTAGAACAACTGAGCTGGACAAATACAGACTCAAAGTCATGGCTTACCTCATTGGAAGCCTCACCTTATTAACTAGGTTAGGGGAGTTTTCCATTTGCAGTATGCCAGGCTACTAGCTCTAAAGGTACAGTTGTTTGACAAAGTTTTAAAACCTTTACAGTTGTTTTAATTTTTTTCTTAATTTATTTCAACTACACGACACACTTCTCTCATGATATGTAGTTTGAAAGTTATAATGGCAAATGTTGTTATATGTTAAATACAAATCAATTTTCTGTCCAAAGACTCTTCTATCACACGGGCAACGCCGGGTGGCACAGTTAGTTATACTATAATGTCCACATTTCTACAGCTTATATAATACTGCAGAGTCCAAAACAACAATAATTATAATATAATTTCCACATCGCTACAGCTTCCAGTCTTATTTAATGACAAGGGAGTGCAGTAATATTTCTGGTCAGTTCAGATCTTTTCCTTTGATTGAATGTTCATAATCTGGGAACAGTGTTGCAACACAGTTTAATATTATTGACTTTGACATTGCTTGTTGAAAAAAAACAATTCAAGTTTTAGCAAGCTCTCTGAAGTTCTTTTAACATCTGAATAAATCAAAATCAAGTGCCATCTTTAATTAAACTTTCATTATCTTTGCGGTATCTTTGGTTAAACTTTGATTATCTTTGCGGTATCTTTGGTTAAACTGAAAATGGAAATATTATATTTGATTAAAATGGATATATGAAATTTTTACTAATACCTTTTTTGAAAGTTAACTTTAATAAACACCTAATTCTCATTAAATTTCTCAAGAAATCTGTTTTCTTAGCTTTTCGCAAAACACGATATGTGACGTCTGGTACACACTAAGCTATTTGAATCCCAGTCTTTGAGAAGATTAGTTGCAGCTCAGGTTTGCAAGCTTTATATTAGCGAATTCTAATTATCAATAAGTTTAATTTTGGCATTAGCTAATAAGACTTAATTCAAAGATAAAATAGTAGCAATGAATTCAATTCAAACAGCCCATCGTAACAAAAACTAAATAAAAGCAGCCAATCGTAACAAGTAATATGATACAGACAGGCAATCATAACAAAGAACTCAGTAAAAGCAACCAATCATAGCTAGCAACTAGTGTTTAATATATTTCTTTCAAGTATCTTGAATAATGAGCAGTTGGAACAGTGAAGGAGAATGTCATGTAAGAATGTAATGAACAACTAGTCTGTGTTGATAGCCAATACTGCAGGTTGATTGAACTATGAGAGTTCTGATGTCTAGTGGGTACCATGAGCATAGTCTGTGTTACTTAAGGGTTAAAGTTTTATTGTAATATCCTAATGCTATCGCTACAAACTAGTAATCTAGTAGTCTCGTGTGGTGTGAGAGATCCTCAGGGTTAGCTAAAGAGCACAGAAAACAACTACCTGTTAGCACAGCTTTTCTAGAGGCCATGAAGATGGTGCAGGTGCTATTGTGTAAAGCTACCAATTTTTATGTCATGAGTTCGAGTCCCGTTGAAAGCAATATTTTATCCCTGACTTTGGATAAACAAATAACTAATATTTCAGCAGATTCCAAACATAGCTGGCTAACTTAAAAACACTATTCATCTAACTGATCACGAAGTGCCTAGGCAGTTACATAAGAGTGACAATAGAACATCATTGCTGACATGTTCGCTGACAAAAATGAAGCATTTTAATGTTACAAATAAAGATGAGCTCGTTAGCTCAAACTTTCATAAAATGCTCACCGACTTCAGCTTTACAGGGACAGCCTGGCAAAGGACAACCTGTGCTGTCAGTCCGAAGTCCCAATGGACCGCAAATCGTGGCAGAGCAGTCAGCATCGAGCTCACAGGCAAATCGAGCAGTAGCTAAAAAAGTACATACTACTTGTGTAGCTACCCTAAAGTGTATGCTGAACACACAGGTATAAGTATGAAAATGTAGCAAGTACTTCTAAAAAAAAACATTATAGAAAAAGTTTTTGTTACCAGCTATAACAATAATTTTTTTCTAAAATCAGACAGTTGAAAATTAGATTTCTTTTGTTTTTCAATTGCTAATAAAATCAAGCTTTATCAACTTTCAAATGCACTGCACTAGATAATAAGTATTTAATGTTTACTTCATGTTTGATAAAACTTTTGAACATAATCAATGGGTTTCTTAGTTTAGGTGGTAATTGCTCTAACGATGTTGGTACAGACTGTAGATGATCACTGAATATCTCCTATGAACCTGCATCAACTGTAGATATCATAAAAATCAGTCTTCATGTAGGAATAATAATTTGAAAAAATTTTATTCTTTTATATTTGCAAATTCATCACAAATTTTTAAGGAAATCAGCTGTGAAATGTAGTATTTACACTTACTTGCAGCAATGCAACTGATTACAACAGCAAGCGACAGAAGTAGTGCGGAACTTCTCATGTTGTCTTTGTTCTTTCAATGAAACCTGACCTGCTGAGTATTCTCCTTTTATACACTTGGCACTCGTCAACTGTTGCTATGGCAACGATAGCAGCAATGGCGTTTATGGCTAACATCATGCTAGGTGCATCATTGTTTGTACCAACTTCAAAATTTACATTGACATGTACTATTTAAATGGCGTTTCCATTATAGTATGAAGATTGCATTCCACATACTGTAGGTAGATATTCTCTTATAATAGCATTGGCTGTAATAATGCTGCAAAAATGAATTATACATTTTGGAAGTGATGTCTGGCGCATTTCTCACAAGTACTAAATACAATAATACCTCTTTATAAGTCCTGATGAAGCCACTCTGTTTAGTTATTGCTAAAACAACTTCTAACCAAGAATTTTTTTCCCATTTTAATGCAAACTATTTGATAACTAAAATTACTTTGAAACTTTTCTTAAAAATCCTGTAAAGTTTTCACATCAAGCTTTTGTCAGTTTGTATTTTGGCTTTTTGAGACTGATAGTAATAAATAGCAAACAGTTGGTCCAAGTTTTAGCTAAAGACTAATCCTTAAGTCTCTCTAGACATTCAACATAAACAGTGCTTTAGTTCAGAGAAATATTTTAGTAGTAAAAGCTTCTAAGCTACTTTGGATATAAATTCAAGATATCCTAGGTTTCACTGAATGTGCAAAGTTTTGTAAAGCTACGGATTTGATTCTGAAAACTTTTGTTTGCAATTTTGGTGTTCTTATGTCAGAGCGCTGTTACCAGGACTGTAGCGATCGACCTCTTGGTCACCATGGTCACAGGGCTGAGTCTTCCTATCACTGGAAAAGGCTCGGTCACCGTTGAGGATGCCCGAATGACCTGACAAAACCATTTAGAGACCTAACGTAAAATAGAGAGAGGCAGAGCCTAAAAAGGGAAAATAGGAGAAAAGAGCATAAAGCAATCGTTTGGGCAGAGTTTGTTGAAACTATGGGTTGTGAAATATATATCCTTACATACTTTCTCAAGCTAAACCCCTTTATTAGTCAAAGTTCAGACAACAATTGACTGTAATGGTCACACAAACAGGGCGGTCATTGAGTGCATAATAAGTGCAAACAAGGATAGCATCCAAGGTCGGCTAAAGTCACAGGTGTGATGGCTAGTTATGCAAGAGCTGGCTTACTGAGACATTAAGCTTCTCAACATAATAGTAGGAGCCAATAATGATGTAAGGTCACAGAGAAAGGGTTACAGTATCTTTTCAACGGAGTTGTATGTGTACTCTCCCTGTGTGTTTGCATATGGTTTACTGCCTATTTTACATGTATGCTGATGTATACTTATTCAAATATAAATATTATTAAAATATATACATGTATATATATTTAAATAGGCCAGATGTGACAAGAGGGCAGAGATCTCTTTCATGTTGTTCTGTTGTTATGCGCACACACTGATCACATGTGTTCATATATATTTGTGAAATATATATACATCTTATTGCTTTGCACTTGGTGTTTTCACTCATGTGCAGCAGTAAAGGAAACACAGCAGTTTCTTTTACGTTATTGCATATCTGAGGCTAAAAGTCATGACCAAGTACTTGTGACTCTAATGAGAGAAAAAGAACAAAGGCATTTATCCAAATAGGTCAGCATGTATTTAAACAAATAATAAGCCATTTCCTTTTACGATACATTCATAAAAAAGGCAACATACAATGTTTGAGAGAGTAGACAAAGCCACAAATAATCCTATCGTATGGCATATAGAAGACTGAATAAGATTGTCTTTATGTGGAAATCTTCTCCTTCATAGAAATAGGTTCTTCTTTAAGTAATAATGTCAATCGACTCTGCAAAAGTATTAGGTTTAGGTATCACTGAGAGACTCACGTTCTAAAACTATGTCGAGGGCAAACAATGTTTTGCTGTAGATGTTCATCATGTCAGAAGGGCATTGAACTATGAAATATAAATGTACCACAATGTAAGTAAGCTGCTTTTAGTGTTTCATTAAAATCTCTCAAGAGGGTATCTAATTAGATTAGAATCACCAAAGGAAAAGTAGAAAGTCTACCTAACCTGTTGATTTTAACACAGAGCTTATGTGAAATTGTGATTCCATGTTGTTTTTAAATGAACTCTTAGTGCTTTCAAGTTTATTAATAAAATGTCAAAATCACTAAACAGGCCATAGGATTTATTTATTCACACTAAGCATCTTAATTGGTAGATTTTTTTACTTTTCATGCTGTCTAACAGTGTATAAAATAACCAACGTTAATGAAGAGCCACATTTTAGCTTTAATAATAGATATAAATTTGTACTTTAATAATTCAAATTTGAACTAGTGATAAAAATTTAAACAATCAATTAAAACTCTAACAATACAAAAAGATTTTAATGTTTTATTTTTTCACTTATTTCATGTATATTATTTTCACTTACTTCTTTTTACACTTTTTACCATTTCTTTTATCTACATCATTCTCTTAGTATTATCTCGTACTCTAATCTTTTTTCTCATCGTAGATATTGCTTTCTTATTGTTTACCTATTTCCTTTTTATATCAGAGAAATCAGCGGCTGTAACAAACTGTCGTAGGAGAGTTGCAAAGTTGAGAGGTTGAAAAAGTTGTTGTTTAAAAGACAGAAGCTCTATCATAGAAATGAAAAGAAAATTCCAGAAAAGTTGACTCTTATTTACCAAATTCTCACTTCCTTCTGGCTTCCTTCCTACCAACTACTTGCTCTACTTAAAGTTTATGTATTCTGTATTCCTATTTTAATAATATGCTATTCTAAAACAGCACAATTGCAGTATAATATATACACTAACTGGGACATGCAGAACCAATATTTATTGCATTGTTTAATAAATTTAGTGGTAACATCTCAAAAGTGGATATTATGGAAACCAATAATATAGAATGTTTACTATAATAGGAGTTGTGTTCGTCTGTTCTTTTGTCTAAAGCCACACTAGGATGCTAAGAAAAAGGATTGCTTTCAAACTCACACCCATCAGCTTATCAGGCCCACACTACCATTTACGCTAATCAATTGCCTTTATGCATCCACGAATAACTGTGCAGTTAGGTATCATAACTGACGATCTCTCACAGTGAACTGAACTGCCAGAATAACAGTTAATATAATACTCACACTGGTGCAATGCAGACGTTGACTCTATCTCTCAGGTTTCAACATTTCAGGTTGTCATCACAGTCAGAGTTTCTCGTGCAGGATCCATTGTGATTCACATTGGGAGACCGAAGGGCCGGACATCTTCCTGGCTTCTCATCTCAACCACCTTTGAAAAAAGAAACTTTATTATTAGCACAGACCATTGAGTAAAAAGCTAACTTTTGATCAATGGCAATGTTAGGAACTTGACTACTTTAGAGGAATATTACCTTGGCAGTTTCGATTTCGGCATGACCTTATTTGGAAGTTTTTGCCAGGGCATTTCTTGCCTGAGCAGGTTCTGGTTCTGCGTCCACAAGTACCAGAGCAACTAGACCAGGGGCCCCATGCGCTTCACTGGCTTGGACCTGGAACTAAAATGACAGCCATTTCCGTTAAAATAAATTGTACTTTCTGTTAGTTTATAACCTAGCAGTGCATTATTGGTAGTCAATAAGAACAACTAGACGCTGAAACCAAGGCACAAACTTTAGTAGTTCAATCTAATCCACAGCTTTAGAGGCAAAAAATAATCAACCAATTTCCACATAATGTCATGTTTTGAAAGCCCAGAAAATATGCCTAATGTTTTCGCACACAAACATAAATGTTAACAACACTTCTAAGATTTAAATTTTTATATTTGAATGTTTTAAATTACTGTTATGTCAGTTGAAATGCTAAAAAAAAAACTTTTCTGTTAACGTTCAGTTCCTCCTCCTAAAAAGCTGAATAAATCATTTAACAACTTCAGAAAAACCAAATTCAAGGTTTTTCCTTCTTATGTTATGGTACGGCAACATAAAAAAGGAAAAAAAGTTATAAAAAAAACTTACATCCATGCAAGAAAAAAATATTTGTGGTAACTAATATTGTTTAGATCTGAAGTAATGGTAGAGTAGCATTTTCTGGTATGGTTCTCTAAAAGGATGTTGTGTACGACATCAGTAATTGGTGAAAAACTACAATCAATGGAAACCTTCACAAAACTAAATATTATCCTTTATTGTTGCTGATAGTTTTTTCATCTGTTGTGTTAGTGCATTGATCTTAAATACAAGAGTTCAAAAGTTTAATACCCACAGTTCATAATTTAGACACACACCGGTGAGAATGGATTTCAATCTCAATTATCAGTGAAAATGAGAATTTGTTAATATTATTAACTTCTAACTGTTTGCAAATCTTTTTTGAGTGAAGAACAGTTTTTGTTTGTTTCAATACGGAAACCAAAAAAACTTGTATATATTCTATATACATCTACTATATAAACGGCAATCGTTGTCGGTGTGATTGATTGTCCGCCTTATAGAGCGGTCTTTGCTTTTATCGTCGTACGAAATTCGGTCGTACGAAGCGAACTGAATTAATATGTGTAGTAACGGTAAATAAATTATTGAGCGGTCTTTCTTTTTCCATTCGGTCGAACGAAGCCAACTGAATTAATATGAGTACTAATTATCGTAATTTCGTAATATCGTAATTTCGTAATATGGACTATTAGCCGCTACTTTTCTCTGACGATTTGAGCCAAGCGGCTTATACATGTATAAAGGTGTGGCGATTCTGTTGTTTTTCTTTCACCGCTCGGGCGCATTAACCGATATCCCCGGTTAGCACGCTTTTTAAATGGCAAATTTTCTGTCGTGTTAAAAAGCACCTTTCCTGAGTTCTGCAGCCTATACAAAGGTCTCTACACAGCTATACAAATGTACTACTCATTAAATAAAATAAGTTAATGAGTAGTAATTTACATGCAATTAATGTTTACTGCCAACGTGTACCGAGAAGGTCACGTAAACGTTTGTTTCTTGGAGCCACTGGAAACGCGCATTTCTAACCTACTAAATTTCCACATCAAAAAGGAAAGTGTTTCGTATACGATGTTGTATTGTCTATGAATTGCCACATCTCCACTACTTAATAACGTTGGATTTGCCGCTGTTCGTGATAGTGGGTCATGTTCATTTCCTTCAGCAGCCGAGTTACTAATTTTTTTCCAGCTACGAGTAGGCCTACTGTAACTTACTATTACAGAAATTTCACGAGTACTCCGAGGGTTGCGATACGCTATTGTGAAAAGAAAGAGAGCAGCTGCTATCGACTTACTGTCACCCTGCATCAGCCATGACCAGCTATACGTCTCCTGCTCAAAAGTAGGCACACGCCGAAAACTGTTTCTTCATACGCCCGACAGAAAAACCAAAAATGTTAGCGAACGTTAGTGTAGCTGGACAATGCTGACACAAGGTCATGGAGTACTTTCATTAGAAGCCTAGCTTATTAACTAGCTTTGCTGAATTTTCCATTGGCAATGTGCCAGGCTAATAGCTTAAAAGTTACAGTTGTTTTACAAAGTTTGAAAACATTTACGGTTGTTTTTATTTTTAGCTGGGGATTTAGGGTGCTGTCAACAATTATGAGATTACCTAATAATTCATGCCATTTTTTCCCTTTCGCACTTTTACTGGAGCCATGTTAATCTATTAAATAACCAAAAACCTTTCTGCATCATTAAATGCAGAAATTTTTGTTTTTGGCTAAATTAAGTTAAAGCCTCTCAAGCTTACTTTATAGCAGAGGTGATGGAATTATTTCATTACGGCATATCTGTATTTATGCTAATTTGGCCATTTTACTCACCCTAATGCTCATTTGAGGGCTACCAATTGTTACAGTTGGTCAGATTATGTTGCAATGGTATCACACAATTAATCTGTTGGTAATACAACAAGCAAACAATTAGTAATATTTGGCTGGTGATTTACAATGTACTTTATAATGTACCCTGATTGTTATCTTTCAAGATAAACTTACACAAGATTTTAGTATATTTTCTCAGAAAGTATTGATATTTCTCCATCATTTGTGATAGCTTTTGATTGCAAATATTATCCGACTGCTTTCGAGTTTGTGATCAAGTTTTGTCAATATTTAACCATAAAACATCCTAGCAGTCAGATCACCTCAGACATAAAAAACCAACATAAGCGATAGAAAAATGGATATAACTTTTCTTTTTGTTTCTCATCCAAAACTTTATTTTATTTTTGCAGCCTTTAAAATTTGACTCATATTCTTTTAAATAACAAAATATTAAAATCAGAACAAGCCATACTTACTGCATCTACAGGTTGGGCATCCAAACTCATGCAGAACATTTCTAAATTCACAGATGATGGCACAGACTGGTCCACATTCTACATTGTACCAAATCAGTTTACTAGCACTAGTAGCAAATTAACTGCGAATGACCGAAAATTTTATAACATTAATAAGGCAGAAACCATGTTTACATCTGTAATAAACTAATTTATTAGCTTTCCACTTTGTTAACTCTACTCTTGAAGATATTTGAGCAGAATATTAGAGAACATTTGAGCAGCTTTTTTAAGTTCTGTCGGTTTTAATCAGTTTGAGGTGTTTCCACAATTAAAATCCTGCGTAGCCTTAGTACTTTTGTTTTCATTGGTAAACTCCTAGGCTTTATTTCAATATTTTACTAAATTTATTTGACTTATATAGAACTCAGGCTATGGTATCAAACACCAGGCTTCTTTATTCTCTATCAATTGTGATTAGTGCCAGATAGCATTTGAGTACAATATGTTGGTGTCCTACTTTATATACAAAGTCATCTAAATTTAAAATAGAACAAATAATAACTATAATTAGTGAAACTATAAAATACTCACTGCATCTGCAAATCTGGCAGCCATTTTCATCTGTTTCATAGCCATTAGGGCATTGCTGACTACACTCGATAGCAGGGCAGGGTCTTGGCTCAGCACAAAAACAATTGGTGTTTTATATGCAGTTTCAAAGATCTGCAATTAAAGCTAGAATTATTAAAAAGAATTAACCACTTGTCATAATGAACACTCATATTATAAGCTTCCAACTTCAAACCAATTTTTAAAGTTGTACAAGTATTTTCCTTTCATTCACAAAACAACAACTTTCGAGAGACTGGGTTAAAAGTTACTTTAGATATAGAACCATAACATTGTTTTATTTAAGTATTATATGTTAGATGCTTATAGTAAGGTGATCTTAGGTTGAGGTTTACCTGCATAACCTTTTGTTTGCAAATAAAGTTTATTACAAAAGCAACCAGAATAATTGTTATATTTTATTTGCTTATATTCAAATTACATAGAATATAATTATTATTTTTGATACTTTCATATCGTGGCATTAGCAGGAATGTACTCTACCATTGATCCAGTTTCACTCGTTCAGGATGCATGTGACTCTTTAGGACATATTTGTAGATCCAGACAATAGTACTTCATGTACCATACCAAAATTATTCACTTCAACTATTATAATTATTATTGCTATTATTATTCTCGTTATTATAATATTATTATTGTTGTCTATTATTACTGTATTATTGCTTATTGCTATTATGACTATTATTACTATTATACTTTTACTACTATTTCTACCATTATTACTATTACTGTCATTGTTTGTTGTTATTATTATGTGCATAAATAAATATGTGTTTCAGCATTCAAATATAGGTGCAAACTTAATTTTATAAAATGTTTGATAAATGTTTAATTATGCTTATCAACTTAGCATAACACATAAATAATTAATAGTTGTATGATAGAGTCTATAGCAATCATGTAATATTTTTAAAGTGACTTACTGCATTCGCATGTGTCACATCCTCTAACCTGGACACGCCCATATTCACAAGTGTTGGTACATCCAGGTACTGCACATGGAACTGTAAGTAAAATAATACTATTACTTTGAAAATGAAAAAGAAAAAGTTACTACGTCAGCTTAGGCTTCAAAGTCAGACGGCAATTCAACCAATCAGAACACTTACCACATCGACAGGTCGGGCAGCCATTTCTGTCGGTGATGACTCCTCGCTCACAGTCCAAAAGTGGGCAGTCCAAAGGTGGACAGACGGGTTCTTCTAGAATATTAAACACATGTTATAGTACCGTTACTTTTTATTTATCTTTTCAATATAATATAATATTATATTAATATAAAATTAATATAATAATTTTATAATATAATAGTATTAGTACACTAATATTTTCACAAGCGAAATGATTAATAGTTTTACAACAATTCAAGAGTTGTTGTTAACATGAATAATAGATGCAACAGATAAAAAACCACTGTTAGGTATTTTCTGCAGAAATTTTGTTTACTTTTGTGTCCACTAATTAATAATATTAGCAATCAAATGTATTAATAGAATATGTAGTAAATAACATAAAGCAGATTTAATGCAGAAAAAATGACCATATTTGGATCTTTGATCCAAATATGGTCATTTTGAATCTTATTTGGTCATTTTTAATCATATTTGAAGGCATGGAAACTTAACAGAAGAAATGCACTCACCGCATCTGCAGTTATAGCACTCAATTTATGATATGGTTGTCTTAAGCAGCTGCAAAAGCTTAACAAAGAGATTTGTTTTTAACATTTTTTGATCAATTTATATCAATTTTGTTGACTTAATATTTTTTAATTTAAGTTTAAATTTTGTTGATCAAGTTGTTGACGTGTTTAGAGGAAGATTGAGAGCCCAACAGCTATATGTCTGACACATTTATTAAAATTCAACAATATTATATGTTTGCAACACTTTAACAAATTGTATAAATATTTTTATAGTAATCATTTGTATTTTTAACTTTGTCAGTAGGCCCATAACTCCAAATTTTTTATACTGTAAAACATTTTCTAGTATTTATCATTCTAAACTAGGTTTTTAAATAAATCAATAACGAAACAAGCTATAAATTTTGATTGGTAAAATGTAATAATTACCCAAGAAAAGTTTTGATACAGAAACGCTTGATGCAAGCGCGTGTCTGGCAGCCATTCTTGTCTTTTTTAAAGCCGTTACAGCAAAACCGGTTACACCGATTCAAACCGGTTACACCGCCTCAAACCGGCTACACTGACTCAAACCGGTTACACCGACTCAAACCGGTTACACCAACTCAAACCGGTTACACATTATTAGATAGAAAAATAAAGCAAAGGCCCTTCAACTTTATTTTATAACAGTGGTGATAAAATTATGTCATCATGGCATATCTGTAATAATGATAACGGGTTGGTAAACTCCTAGGCTTTATTTTGATATTTTATTAAATTTATTAGACTTGTATAAAACTCAGGCTATGGTATCAAACACCGTCTTCTTTATTCTCCACTAATTGTGATTAGTTCCAGATTTTAATTGTGAGTACAATATGTTGGTGTCCTACTTTATATACAAAGTCGTCTAAGTTTAAAACAGAACAAATGCTAACAATAATTAGTGAAACTATAAAATGCTCACTGCATCTGCAAGTCTGTCAGCCATTTTCATCTGTCTCATAGCAGGGATTATGTGTATGTCACAAATTCCATATCCATAACATTTCCATAATTCATTTCCATAATATTTTCAGTTTTATAACATTTCCATAATTCATTTTCATATTATTTCCATTTCCATAACATTTCCAAAATTCATTTCCATAGTAATTCCATTTCCATAATATTTTCACAATTCATCTCCATATTATTTCCATTTCCATGCCATTTACATATTTCTAAAATAAAACTTCCATATCCATTTCCATAAAATTATGGAAATTTTATGTTTATGTAAAAGCAAACATTTATATAATATGTTTAGCGGTCCCTGTATGTATACACTTAGCACTTTAAATATTCTTTCACTTAAATATACACTTATATAGACGTATTAGCCAGTATAACTTGCCTCTGTTTATATCTTGGATTACGTGTATGTTACAATTTCTATTTCTAAAATTGATTCCCGTATATATTTCATTTCCATAACATTTCCATAATTCATTTCAATATTATTTCCATTTCCATAACATTTCCATAATTCATTTCTATATTATTCCCGTTTCCATAACATTTCCATAATTCATTTCTGTATTATTTCCATTTCCATAACATTTCCAATAATCATTTCCATATTATTTCCATTTCCATAACATTGCCATATTTCTAAAATTAAATTTCCATATCAATTTCCATAAAATTATGGAAATATCAATGTTTATGGAAATGGATATGGAAAAGTAAACATTTCCATAATATGTTTAGTGATCCCTGTCTCATAGCCATTAAGGCATTGCAGACTACACTCGATAGCAGGGCAGGGTTTTGGTTCTGCACAAAAACATCATGTGTTTTTATACTTTTTCTAAAAATAATTTTTGCTCTTCTAAATTCGAAAATAAACTAGCTTCTTGCAGAGAGTCACTGCAGAGCTCTGTTGATAGCTTATTTTGGCTAGTTTTTTGGAAGATTTCTGTTTATTCCCTAAATGCTTCGTGAACACACTTTTCAACAAACATATGTAATCGTTAAGTGAACAAGCCATTACTAATCATGGATCATTTAAATGTAGGAATCGTTTTCTCATTCATTTAAAACAACAGTAAAACAAGGGCAAACAACTCCTTGTATAAAATGAAGATTTCAGTGTTATTAGTTTAATGCTTGTTGAAGTTTGTGATTTCGAAAGTATTTCTGTTGAAACTGTTGAAGGAACAATTATAAATCTCTCTATCATCAAACCAGCTTATACAGTGATCAGAGTAAGACACACAAAATTATTATCAGCTTCTCCTTAGGATATTCTAGTTATTCAACTCTCACCATCATGAGTGAATCAAGGTCGCCTGTTAGCTTAAGGAAATCATAGTTACCTACCCAAGTCAGCAGAAACTTTGCTGCTTTTGGTAAGCAAACAGTCACACATTTGCTCAAATATGGCTAGTAGTAACTTCTTTTGACGCTATATATGTATTATCTTTACTATAGTAGAAGTCATGTCTGTCTGTTCGTCTGTTCATCTGTTCGTCTGTTTGTCTGTTCATTTGTTTGTCTGTTCGTCTGTCTATCTGAACCCGACTTGGAGGTTAGAAAAATGTATAAGATTTCCTAGTATCGGATTCAAACTTACAACTTACGGCCCAGTAAGCCTGCAACCTGACAACTGTACCAGCCAACCAGCTTGGGATCAAGCAGAATAATTTCACACGGAACGAAAAACCTCAAATTGAACCCTATGGCTTTTTATTTTTTAACACTTTCTCTGTAGTGGTGGTCAACTGGAGGCGGCCTTCAAAGTTATTTTTTCAAGTGGCTTGTCAGAATTTTGGGAAGGTAAATTTAGCCCTATTACGGGCAAAGCGAATGTTGCCTATATTTTGCTCTCTTTTACCGGTGGACCGATGTTAAACCTTTTGGATGAATAAACTGCTAACTTACCTCCAACTTGTCAAATATTTATTAATAAATATGCATCGAGAAAGCGAGAAATATCTCTACTAGTGAATATCTATTGCTCGCAATTGACCTGTGATGATATTTATAGCCTGTGACCTTCTTTGCAATTCATTAGCATTTTCAGCTTTTATCTCATTCTAAATTTGAAGACATATTTTTATTTTATATCTATATTCAACAATGTTGCATAAAAGCTCATTGCACTCACTGATATGCTTGCTACAGTTTGCAGCCAAAACTAGCTTTTCATGTGCAATAGAAGTGGAATTATGAGCATCGATCCATTGTAAGCTGTGTTAAGATAGCCGCACGAATGCTGTTAATTAACATGCTATAATTCTGCATGTTTATATGCTATATAGTGATAATCTATCGAATGATACACATATATATTAATAAACAAGTAACATAAACGAACCATATTTATATTACATGCAGAAACAAAAATTAGTGTTTTTAAAACCAAAATATTTGCACCGTCTGCTGGGTTGGCTGCATTCTGATTGTCGCTTTCAATGGAACAAACATCTTTTGGTAGTCCAATAACTTCCACAAAGTTTTCTCACCTCAACTTTTCTTAAGCAATGCTGATTTAGTCAATATATATATAACGCTATATATAGCGTTTAAAAAAATTTGACAGAGCAAAACTTTCACATTTTGCATTCAGCACAAATACAACACGTAAGAGTTTTGCTCGCTAAACGTAACCTTGGGCCTAAAACTAGTCATTTATCTATCATCGTGAATGTAAACTATTTTCATACATGTACTTCAAAGTACCAAGACTGCGTTAAACAAGGAAGTACCATTAGCTTGAGCCAGTTATTCATTTTTTCTATGGTGTTGCTTTCAAAGTTTTAACAAAACACCAGCAAAAAGCTTTATAATTGGAAAACGAGAGAATTGATTGTTTTTTATGTAACCGAGTCATTATTAATACAATTTTGTGGAAACTTTTCTACTGATCCCTAGAGATAGCATGAGTTCATCACAATCAAAGATGGTCAAAGTGACAGTCAAATAGAGGTAGCTTTCAAATAGAATGTGGTGCTCTATTAGAGGCTTTGTACGGTATTAATCATCTGCACTGAAGCAGCACGCCTGAGAATCTCTTATGGCCCACAGAACTGCCAGAGTACTACTAAAAATAATATGTAAATATGTAATATCTTGATTTATACAAGTATCTTTGCAGAAATATTTAAATTGGCTTTACATGTAGTTTGTAGTTTATTTTGTGTTTTGATAAGATATGAATATGGATAATAGAAGAAGGCTTAAATTCCGGAAACTCCCAAGTAATATTGGGGTGCTTCGTATAGAGGGAAGTCTCTCCTTACGGTCAAGCAGAACTCGTATTCTCAGTTATATTTGGATGAACTCTGCAACAAAAAAGTAATATTTGCAGGCCTTCTAATTCACTATATAGTGAAGCATCTTTATGTAATTATATATATATCTATATATATAAATATATATGCATATATATATATGCATATATATATATATATATATATATATATACAGTGAAACATAGATAACTTGCCCTCGGATATAGCGAACACATGGTTAACTCGACTGGATTTGCTTGGTCCGTTCCCACGCAATGATACATGGCTCTATATAACACGAATTCAACACTGTTATAACGAACTGTTTTTTGCCCAACGGCTACCGAAACGGTTGCTATCGCTTTAGAAAATCACTTTAGTCCAAGCCATAAAGGTAAACCTCAACTTTTCGTAATTCATAAGCGTCGTCATTACCTCCATCGGCAAACTATTTTTGTCAACGACTGTTCTAGAGGTTTGGTGAAATTTGATTTATACTGCTATATGATGAGTAGCACGGGCTAGCCAGGTCACGCACTCAAGGATTTTCGCCACACACATACAAAACAAAAACAGCATGTTGTTTTGGTTTTGTATTTGCGTGGCGAAAATCCTTGAGTGCGTGACCCGGCTAGCCCGTGAGGAATAGTTTTCTGACGTTGATTCCGTGTTGAATTAACGTCGGAACGTTGAATGTTTAAAACGTCTTAAAAAATGTTGTAATCAAAGGTATACGTTGTCTTAGCTAAAAAAACTATTCATCGTTTGACCTAAACACAAAATACGTGTGTACATTCAATAAGTATCCATTCAAAAAGCGTGAGTGGTATACAATGTACCGTAAAACCTCGTAAAACTTTTAATTGAACTGCCTCGAAGTGTTGCTCTTAACGAATCCAAGGTAAAGTAAGGTAATCTTTGCAAAAACTTCAAGAAAGATCGGCAGAAGTGATCGTGGGTAAAACGCTCAAAAGAAAAAGATGTCTTTTCTTTGAGCATTTCAGCAACAATCAAGTTTTGCCAATGTCAATCTAAAAAACGTCCTGGCAATAACATCACCTCAAACAACAAACCAATCTCAAGTGATAGAAAACTCTCTATACTTTTTGATAAAAACGTTTTAAACTTTAAATTAGAAGCATTTAATTTGAAACAACCCATTTGTGCTTTTGATTTATATTATAGTTTGTATATGTTCATGTATCTACTAATAAATAAGTAAATACATGGACTTGTGACAGTGCTCTGATTACTTGAACACTCTGATAATTCGAACACTTTTGCTCGGTCCCTTGAAGTTTGAGTTATCCGAGTTTCACGTATATATATATATATATATATATATATATATATATATATATATATATAGTTTATATATAACTAGAATATATATGTATGTCTAGTTATAGCGATAAAATTCTAAAAACAAAAAGATGCATCGCACTGGGTCTTAACTCTGAACCTCTATTTCTGAACCTCCATTTCTGCACACAGACACACAATCCATTACACTGCACTGTCCTTGCCATACTACGAGGTGATTGTTCCCATACTTATGGAGCGCAATGTAGTTTACTACTGGTTATTACTAGCATGCCTGACATTATTATGCTTCACAAGTAATGTAAGGATTATAAGAGATTAATAATTATAAGCAAGCTGCTCTCAGACAGCTTTGCACACAGATCTTATTATATCAAGAGACTAGAAGAAGTTAATAGCTTAAGTTACGCAACGTCATTGAGTAAAAATTTAGCCAATGGCAACTAAACTTAAAAACTATTGCACACTTTTTGCGCAGAAACTTTTTTATTACCCATGAAAAACAGGGCGTTCACCTAGTACAGTCATAAAATTCTTATTTAACATATTCACCAAAATATCTTTATACTCTGCATAGTTTTAGATAAAACCACTTACCGTCACAATACTTGTAAATGCAGTATCCTGTCTGGAAGTAACTGCCTTGACAATTTTCAACACCGCCAGACGGATTTGAACAGGTTCTTGTTCTATCTCTGACACCTCGACCACAGGTCATAGAGCAGGGTGACCAAGGGCTCCATTGGCTCCATTGATAAGAACCAGGTACTGTATATAAAGAAGGTTCTGAACATACGATTGAACTCCACATAAATAGAGCCAATACAATAACTTCTTATGCCATGCATTTAATCAATATTTAAAACAGTTTATAAGTACTGGCAGGTGATGTACATGTAGTTGTAGTAGGTAATGTTGTTGTAGACTAAGTTTCTTTATTTAATGATTTTGAGTAACTTAAACTAGCAACTAAAGCTAATATTTGACCTTTACTATAATAAAAGCCGTATCCGTTTTTATTAGGAAAATAGTTCCAATCACAAAAATCAAACCTGTACATTGGAATGCGCAGATGTGCAATCATGAGCGATACTACTAAGCCATGCCGCCACCTTGCCCAATTATAGAATAATTGTGTCATCATTACTAACATTATCATTATTATAATCATTACGCATCATGATCTCTCATGGCACATGGGGCTGCGAATCTGTTAGTAACCAATAGTACTTTTGCAGTGAACATATGTTAATCCATCATATTAGTCTACTGGACACGCATACAAATAACAAAGAAAAATTTGACACTTTGTTTCACGCATGTAAAGTATAATAATATCATAGTGTATGAATATATCACTATATTATAGTGATACAGTGGTAATACATAAAGGAGTTGTAGCAAACAGTAAAAGTTTCCAGTTGCATGGCAGGTATGGTATGGTTTCTATGGCAGGTCTGGTAGAGCTTGCAAAAACATTCGCTGATCAAATACCGATGAATGTTTAGGAAATGCTAACCAGGAAAAACCTATGATTATTATTTATAAGTATTTTAATCAAATACTCATGAAAAAATATTTCATGTTTTTAAAACAATAAAAGAAATAAAAAATAAATTTGACATAAATTATAATCCAAGTATGTTTTATTAATTATTTGAAAAAAATTTGAATGATATTTGAAAATACTAATTAAAGTTAAGTTGAGTAAAATAATTGAGTTTCATAATTTCTTGACATGTACTCTTTTTATAATAAAAAACTTTCGTAATTTATAATAAAATAACAATTTGGAGTTATGTACTTTTTCTTATTGGCAGCTTGCTAATGGAGTTGCTCTAATAGTATCAAAGGTGAGACATCGCTTTTAATGTTTCGTATTTTTGTCTTTCACAATACACTTTGTCTGTAATAATCTTCTCTATTCCACATAGAGGTTGACCTTTTTAATTTGCGACATCGCAGCATATGACACCGGCTGCAGAATAAACACAGTGATTCGTTAATAAAAGGCATGACGATTGTAAAATTAAAAAGGCTATATTATAGCTGTTACTGCTCACTGATATATAAAATCTCCTACATGTTTGAGTTACTAAAAGCAATTATTTAAATTTACTTACACATACAAACAAACAAAATTGGGAGCAAATGTTGATACAAGTTTTTGATATTTATGTGGCAGCTAATGAAAAAATTTCAGAATAATTTTCACTTATCGGGACTTTGATATCCGATATCATTTACATAATAGACACAATTCTAACAACAATCCTGAAGACAATGTTTTTACTCTTCCATAGTACAATGTGAGTTTTTGAGAGTGAAAGGTTTTCATGAATAATAGCTAAAAAGTTATAGCGTGTCAATTTGTTTCTTTATTGTACTGAGTATAAGAAACAATTAATTATTTGATTCTGAATTTGAATCTGGTTCATGTTATGCAACAGACATGTTTACTGAATAGCTAAATATAGACAGTTTAGAGACACAAGCTATGATTATCTATAACTTTTGGTAATTTCAAGTGAATACCTGGTAATTATATTGGATATGGCAGCCAGTATTATGTAATACTGCAGAATGCAAAACAACAATATACTATAATTTCCTCATCGCTACAGCTTCCAGTCTTATTTAATGACAAGGGAGTTAAGTAATATTTCTGGTCAGTTCAGATCTTTTCCTTTGATGGAATGCTCATAATTTGGGAACAGTGTTAAAACACAGTGTAATATTACAGACCTTGACATCGCTAGCTAAAAAAACAATTCAACAATTAGTAAGCTTGTTGGACAAGAAAGTTCATCTGAATAAATCAAAAGCAAGTGCCATCTTTAATTAAACTTTGATTATCTTTGCGGTATCTTTGATTAAACTGAAAATGAAAATATTATATTTGATTAAAATGGATATAAGAATTTGTTTCTAATACCTTTTTGAAAGTTAAATTTAATAAACACTTAGTTCTCATTAGATTTCTAAAGAAATTTGTTTTCTTAGCTTTTAGCAAAACACGATATGTGACATCTGGTACACACTAAGCTATTTGAATCCCAGCCTTTGAGAAGATTAGTTGCAGCTTAAGTTGCAGCTCCAGTTTGGAAGGTTTATATTAGCAAATTCTAATTATCAATAAGTTTAATTTTGGCATTAGCTAATAAGACTTAATTCAAACAGAAAATAATAGCAATGAGTTCAATACAAACAGCCCGCCGTAACAAAAAGCTGAATTAAAGCAACCAATCGTAATAAGTAATTCGATACAGACAGCCAATCATAATAAAAAACTGAATAAATATAATACAACCAATCATAACAAGTAGCTCAATGCAGACAGGCAATCATAACAAAGAACTCAGTAAAAGCAACCAATCATAGCGGACAACTAGTGTTTAATATATTTCTTCCAAGTATCTTGAATGATGGGCAGTTAGAACAGTGAAGAAGAATGTCATGTAAGTATGTGATGAACAACTAGTCTGTATTGATAGTCAATACTGCAGGTTGATTGAACTATGTGAGTTCAGATGTCTAGTGGGTACCATGAGTATAATCAGTGTTACTTAAGGGTTAAAGTTTTATTGTAATATCCTAATGCCATCGCTACAAACTAGTAATCTAGTAGTCTCGTGCGGTGTGAGAGATCCTCAGGGTTAGCTAAAGAGCACAAAAAATAACTACCTTTTAGCACAGCTTTTTCAAAGGCCAGGAAGATGGTGCAGGTGCTATTGTGGAAAGCTACCAATTTTTATGTCACGAGTTCGAGACCTGTTGAAAGCAATATTTTATCCATGACTTTGGATAAACAAACAACTATTATTTTAGCAGATTCCAAACATATGAAATCACTGGCTAATCTAAAAATGCTACTCATCTATAACTGGTCAGGAAGTGTCTAGGCAGTTACAAAAGATTGGCAATAGTACAACAGTGCTGACACGTTTGCTGACGCTGTCAGAAATGAAGCATTTTGATATTATAAATAAATATGAGCCAATTTGCTCAAACTTTCATAAAATGCTCACCGATTTCAGCTTTACAGGGACAGCCTTTCAAAGCACAACCTCTGCTGTCAATCTGAGGTCCCAATGGACCGCAAAGCGTGACAGAGCAGTCAGCATCGAACTCACAGGCAAATCGAGCAGTAGCTAAAAAATTACATACTACCTGTGTAACTACTCCAAAGTGTATGCTGAACACACAAAAATTAGTATGAAAATATTGCAAGTAAACAGTGTACAATAAAGAGCATTTATTTCTAAAAGATACATAACAGAAACAAACATTATAAGTATAACACCGGCTAGTCTTTAATTTTATAGTAAGAGTTTAGTAAAAAAAGAGACAGACTTAACATTATTTTTGAACCTAATCTTTTAGGTTAACTGCAAAAAGTTTTTGTTACCAGCTATAACGACAACAAATTTCTATCTAAAATAACACAGTTGGAAATTATGTTTCTTTTATTTTTAAATTGCTAATAAAATCAAACTTTATCAATTTTCAAATGCTCTGCACTAGATTATAAGTATTTAATGTTTACTTCATGTTTGATAAAACTTTTGAAGATAGTCTATGCGTTTCTTAGTTTAGGTGGTCATTGCTCTAACAATGTTGGTACAGACTGTAGCTGATCACTGAATATCTCCTATGAACCTGCATCAACTGTAGATATCATAAAAATCAGTCTTCATGTAGGAGTAATAATTTGAAAAAATTTTATTCTTTTATATTTTTGCAAATTCATAACAAATTTTTAAGGAAATCAGCTGTGAAATGTAGTATTTATACTTACTTGCAGCAACGCAACTGATTACAACAGCAAGCGACAGAAGTAGTGCGGAACTTCTCATGTTGCCTTTGTTCTTTCAATGAAACCTGACCTGCTGGGTATTCTCCTTTTATACACTTTGCGCTCGGCAACTGTTGCTATGGCAACGATAACAACAATGCTGTTTATGGCTAACATCATGCTAGGTGCATCATTGTTGATACGAACTTCGAAGTTTACCTTGAGATCTACTATTTAAATAGTGTTTTCATTTTAGTATGAAGATTGCATTCCACATACTGTAGGTAGACATTCTCTTATAATAGCATTGGCTGTATTAATGCTGCAAAAATGAATTATACATTTTGGAAGTGATGTCTGGCGCATTTCTCACAAGTACTAAATACAATAATACCTCTTTATAAGTCCTGATGAAGCCACTCTGTTTAGTTATTGCTAAAACAACTTCTAACCAAAAATTTTTTTCCCATTTTATGCAAACTATTTGATAACTAAAATCACTTTGAAACTTTTATTAAAAATCCTGTAAAGTTTTCACACCAAGCTTTTGTCAGTTGGTATTTTGGCTTTTTGAGACTGATAGTAATAAATAGCAAATAGTTGGTGCAAGTTTTAGCTAAAGACTAATCCTTGCGTCTCTCTAGACATTCAACGTAAACAGTGCTTTAATTCAGAGAAATATTTTAGTAGTTAAAGCTTCTAAGCTACTATGGATATAAATTCAAGATATCTTAGGCTTCACTGAATGTGCAAAGTTTTATAAAGCTATGAATTTGATTCTGAAAACTTTGTTTTCAATTTCGGTGTTGTTATGTCAGAGCCCTGTTACCAGGACCGTAGCGATCGACCTCTTAGTCACCATGGTCACAGGGCTGAGTCTTCCAATCACTGGAAAAGGCTCGGTCACTGTTGAGGATGCCCGAATCACCTGACAAAACCATTTAGAAACCTAACATAAAATAAAGAGAAAAGGGGCAGAGCCTAAAAAGGGAAAATAGGAGAAAAGAGCATAAAGCAATCGTTTGGGCAGATTTTGTTGAAACTATGGGTTGTGAAATGTATATCCTTAGATAGTTTTCTCAATATAAACCCCTTTATTAGTCAAAGTCCAGACAACAACTGACTGCAATGGTCACACAGACAGGGTGGTCATTGAGTGCATAATAAGTGCAAACAAGGATAGCCACCAAGGTCAGCTAAAGTCACAGTTGTGATGGCTAATTATGCAAGAACTGGCTTACTGAGACCATTACCCTTCTCAACGTACTAGTAGGAGGCGAAAATGATGTAAGGTCATAGAGAAAGGGTTACAGTACCATTTTCAACAGAGTTTTATGTACACTCTCTGCGTGTTTGCATATAGTTTACTGCCTGTCTTGCATGTATGCTGATGTATATTTATTTATATATATATATTTATTTATTCAAAAACTCATGTATATTTAGTTGGAGGTTAACACTCAGGGTTGTTGCTTGACTGCCTTGTGGAGATTAAAGGAGACTGGCACTTTCATTTACAGTTTTTTCGGCACGCAACTTTTCTATATAGACCAGCTTTTTCTAAAGCCAGACCTACGGAACTTCTATGCTTCAAACTATGAAACAAGAAATTCCCTACTTTTCAAAAGCTTTTAATTAAAAATAAAACGAGGCTATAAAGAAGGCTAAATCACAACAGGTTAAGCAATTGGTTGTGTTACTTGCGTATGAATATATCTATAACTAAATGTCTGTATATATCTATACAGACATTAATAACAACAAGAGGTTTATTTTTATCGTGTCTGCTTGTTTAGGGTTGCAATTAATATATTTAGTGAACTGCTCCAATCTAATTAATTTGTGACTTTCATCGCTTTTAAAACAACCACAAGCAAATATAAATCACTGTGATTTCTAAGTATAACTGAAACTTGAATCTAAAGTATATAGTGTGATGGAAGCCAGCCGAGCACTAGCTCTGAGTGTTCCAGCTAAAAGGTCACTAATTAGTGGCATGCACTATCAGCAGAGCAATTGCAATTGCTACAGCAATGGCTAGCCGGATCACTTCAGCATGGCTAGGACCACCTTTTTCATTAGTGCAAAGTCGGCTCTGTTATTACGGCTATACTCGGCAAAACCAGTCACTTTATAACTTCGATACTGGAGCCGAATCACGAATCACGTACGCAAGACCAGCCAGATGTGAAGGATCCGGAGCCATCCAATGAAGAAAGCAGATAAAAGAAGGCCAGAGACAAGAGGGCAGAGATCGTTGGCAATCTCTTTCATGTTGCTCTGTTGTTATGCACACACACACTGATCACTAGTTTTCATATATATTTTGGAAAGATATATACATCTCATTGCTTTGCACCCAGTGTCTTTACTCGTATGCAGCAGTAAAGGGAACACAGCAGTTTCTTTTATGTTATTGCATATCTGAGGCTAAAAATCATGACTAAGCACTTGTGACTCTAATGAGAGAAAGAGAACAAAGGCATTTATCCAAATAGGTCAACATGTATGTAAACAGTTAAAAACCCATTTCCTTATGCAATACATTCATAAAAAAGCAACATACAATGTTTGAGAAAATAGACAAGGCCACAAATAATCCCACTGTATGGCATATAGAAGACTGAATACGAATGTCTTTATGTGGAAATCTTATCCTTCATAGAAATAAGTTCTTCTTTTAGTAATAATAGCCATAAAACCTGCAAAGGTATTAGGTTTATGTATCACTGAGAGACTCACGTTCTAAATCTATGTCGAGGGCAAACAATGTTTTGCTGTCAATGTTCATCATGTCAGAAAGACATTGAACAACAAAATATAATTGTACCACAATGTAAGTAAGCTGCTTTTAGTGTTTTATTTAAATTTCTAAAGAGGGTTTTTAAATAGATTAGAATCACTAAAGGAAAAATAGAAAATCTTCCCAACCTTTTGATTTTAACACATAGCTTATGTTAAATTGTGATTCCATGGTTTTTAATGAACTCTTAGTGCTTTTTAGTTTGATAATAAAATGTCAAAATCACTAAACAGGCCATAGGATTTACTTATTCATACCAAGCATCTTAATTAGTAGATGTTTTTACTTTTCATGCTGTCTAACAGTGTATAAAATAGCCAATGTTAATGAAGAGCCACATTTAGCTTTAATAATAGGTTTAAATTTGTACTTTGATAATTCCAATTTGAATTGGTAATATAAATTTAAACAATCAATTAAAACTCTAACAATACAAAAAGATTTTAGTGTTTTATTTTGTCACTTATTTCATGTATATTATTTTCATTTACTTTTTTTTACACTTTGTACCATTTTTTGTACCATCTACATGATTCTCTTAGTATCATCTTGTACTCTAATCTTTTTCTCATCGGAGATATTGCTTTCTTATTGTTTACCTATTTCCTTTTTTATATCAGAGAAATCAGCGGCTGTAACAAACTGTCATAGGAGAGTTGCAAAGTTGAGAGGTTGAAAAAGTTGTTGTTTAAAAGACAGAAGCTCTATCATAGAAACGAAAAGGAAGTCCCAGAAAAGTTGACTCTTATTTACCAAATTTGAGTTCTTACTTCTTTCAGGCTTTCTTCCAACCAACTACTTGCTCTACTTAATGTTTATGTATTCTGTATTCCTATTTTAATAATATGCTATTCTAAAACAGCACAACTGCAGTATAATATATACACTAACTGGGACATGCAGAACCAATATTTATTGCATTGTTTAATAAAGTTAGTGGTAATATCTCAAAAGTGGATATTATGGAAACCAATAATATAGAATGTTTACTATAATAGGAGTTGTGTTCGTCTATTCATTTGTCTAAAGCCACACTAGGATGCTAAGAAATAGGATTGCTTTCAAGCTCACACCCTTCAGCTTATCAGGCCCACACTTTACCATTTACGCTAACCAATTGCCTTTATGCATCCACGAATAACTGTGCAGTTAGGTATCATAACTGACGATCTCTCACAGTGAACCGAACTGCCAGAATAACAGTTAATATAATACTCACACTGGTGCAATGCAGACGTTGACTCCATCTCTCAAGTTGCAACATTTCAGGTTGTCATCACAGTCAGAGTCTCTCGTGCACGATCCATTGTGATTCACATTGGGAGACCGAAGGGCCGGACATCTTCCTGGTTTCTCATCTCGACCACCTTTGAAAAAAGAAACTTTATTATTAGCACAGACCATTGAGTAAAAACTAACTTTTGATCAATGGCAATGTTAGGAACTTGACTACTTTAGAGGAATATTACCTTGGCAGTTTCGATTTCGGCATGACCTTCTTTGGAAGTTTTTGCCAGGGCATTTCTTGCCTGAGCAGGTTCTGGTTCTGCATCCACATGAAATTTTTTCTAACGTTCAGTTCCTCCCCTAAAAAGCTGAATAAATCATTTAACAACTTCAGAGAAACCAAATTCAAGGTTTTTTTTCTTATGTTAAGGTACGGCAACATAAAAAAAGGAAAAAAAAATACAAAAATTTTTTTACATCCATGCAAAAAAAAAATCTTTGTGGTAACTAATATTGCTTAGATCTGAAGTAATGGTAAAATAGCATTTTCTGGTATGGCTCTCTAAAAGGATGTTGTGTACGACTTCAGCAATTGGTGAAAAACCACAACCAATGGAAACTTTCACAAAACTAAATACTTTCCTTTATTGTTGCTGATAGTTTTTTTATCTGTTGTGTTAGTGCATTGATCTTTAATACAAGAGTTCAAAAGTTCAATACCCACAGTTCATAATTTAGACACACACCAGTGAGAATGGATTTCAATCTCAATTATCAGTAAAAATGAGAATTTTTTAATATGAAGTAGGGGAAGGTGGGCGCTAGTTGAGACAAGGGGCAAGTTGAGACAGTCCCATAATTTCTAGTTTGCTTCATATTAGAGAGTTGCCCTTTTTACTCAATAAAAGGCACTTCCTGTTGGTGTCATCTATGTTGGATACAGAGACATTGGATAACTTTACTTCAGGTAAGAATAAATTTTCAAATTTTGGGTAAGTTTTCTAAATATTTCCATAGAAAGATATTTTTGAATTCTGAGAAAGTAGTTTGTATCACAAAGCTGAAACTTAACCACATTTTAGTTCTAGATGTTCACCATAACTCACCAAATTTATAGATTTAAATGAAAAAAATTTTTAAATTGGAGCATTTCAGTCATTAAAAGAAGTGAGGGGGCTAGTTGAGACAGCGTCGGTGGGGCAAGTTGAGACACTGTCTCAACTTGCCTCTAATGCAATACCATGTATAATTAACTTGCTAGTTTAGTGCACCATTTGTCTGCAATCATGTTCCATGTAGTATTATATCTTTAATGTAATGTAAATGTTATGTAGGCAAGCCTACGCGTAGATGTCAAACGTGTTCATTACGAATCAGCAGAAAACATGGTGAGAAGCTACAAGATAGAAACTGACAGAGGTAACAAAAATTCGAATGAGAAGCTTCAGTACGCTATTCACTTAATGACTGCGGACAATTTTAGCTTGAGAGAGGCAGCAAGAAATGCAGGTGTTAACAAATCCGCTTTGTGTAGATTTTGTAAAAGAAAATATATAGGCTATGTTGCTTCACACTTAGCTTTTGACGCTGCGTCAGAGGCAAAGCTTGTCGAATATTTGATAACGTTTGCTCACATGAATTATGGATTGACGATGGAAGAAGCACGGCGCCTCGCATATTCATTTGTATCTGCTAAAAATATCAGTGTCACACAGTCTTTGAATGAAAATAAAATTGTAGAAAAAGATTGGTTTTTGAATTTTATGGAGCGGAATCCGGCATTATCTCTCAAGAAACCGGAGGCAACTAACCTTGCCAGATCTACAGCATTTAATAAACATACAGTTGGCAATTTTTTGAAAATCTCAAAGAAGTCCATGGCAAGAACAATTTCACTACTAACAGTATCTACAAAATGGGCAAAACTGGCTTAACTACAGTTCATGTACCGCCCAAGGTTATTGCCCTTAGAGCTATGAAGCAAGTTGGTCAGGTTACTTCTGGAGAAAGAGGCATCTTAGTCTCCCTTGTTGCATAAGCACTGAGGGCAATTCAATTCCACCTACATTTATCTGGCCACGCAAAACTGAGCGTAATCTGAAGTCATACATGACCAATTCTCCAACAGGCAGTCTAGGGCTAGTTCATGAGAGTGGCTGGATGACAGCTTCAAACTTCAATAAGTGGATGGCACATTTCATCAGCTTCAGCAAACCGTTTAAGGAGTCACCAGTGTTGTTGATTTTAGATAACCACCAAAGCCATTTGTCCTACGAAGCAATTGAAATGGCGAAAGAAAACAACGTGGTGCTTCTCATATTTCCGCCACATGTGACCAACCATCTTCAACCATTAGACGAATCTGTCTATGAACTTTTGAAAAAGTAGGCCTATTGAAACTAAACTAAAGTATATAACTATATTATTGAGCCAATATTTCTTGACGTTTTCAGATTCAGTTATGATACATTTTAGACACAATGTTGTCTTAATTGTAGGTATTACACGTCTGCCCAAAATGGTTAGGTGTTGGACAATGCCAGAAAAATGATCAGTCTATACCAGATAGCTGGCCTTGCTGCCAGAGCTCTACACCAATCCCAGACACCTGAAAACATTATCTTTGGATTTAGAGCGACAGGAATCTTACTTTATGACACCAATAAATTCACAAATGCTGATTTTATGTCAGCCACTGTCACCGATCATCCAGCTTCAGTTATGTGTGAGGCTTGCACCTTACATCTGCCAGTAAAAGTGTAGATTTTCCACTTTACTGCTTACTTCGGATCAGCCACTGCCAATACCTAAAGTAGCACCAGAAATGATAAGGCCTTACCTCAAGGCAGCATCAAGCGAAGGGCAAAGAGAAAGGAGAAGAGGTGAGACGTCGGTGCTGACCAACACACCGATAAAAAAGAGAATCTAACAAGAGAATTTGGCTAAGGAGAAAAAGCATCAAACAGCTACGCTAATAAAAAAGTGACAAAGAGTGGCTGTAAGCAGTTCCGAATCATCAGATGACGAGCCAGTCCCTCTCGGTGACTTTTCATCATGTGCTTCTGAAGCTGAGGAAATGCAGCTAAAAAAAACTTGATAACAAAGGGGGCTTATCTGGTTGCAGGATATCTGAGTAGAAAGGTGAAAAAACATTATGTTGGAAAGAAACTAAGCACTTCTACCCCCAAAGATGTGTTTGAAGTCACTTTTCTCAAAAGACTAGGTGTAGGATTCATATGGCCAAAGGAGCAGGACATCGATGTCATTGACATTAGTGCCATTAAGCTCATATTGCGACCACGTCGACCTTGCCCGGGTACTTCTCGTTCTCAAGACAAAACTCTCTTTGAAATAGATCTGGACATGGTTAAGAAATAGACTGTTTATATGTATCACACACAGAGATGTGACAGTATGCAACATTGTATTTGCATATTATTTGAGTCTAACATAAATAATATATGGGTTGTAATATTCTAGTGCCAAATATAGGGTCAAATTTATTTGTTTTCTTCATGATACTTTATATTGTCTCAACTTGCCCCAGTGTCTGTCTCAACTTACCCCACTGCGGGGCAAGTTGAGACAGCTAGTAGTCCTCTACTAAAATGCCCACTGAAATTAAATTTTTTGATCATTTACCAAGTTGACCAATGAAAAATTTGAGCTACATGTGGCATATTATTTTGCACTTATCTAATAATCTTTATTCACAATGACCTAAATGTTATTGCAAAAAACTGATTTTTGTCTCAACTAGCCCCACCTTCCCCTAACTTCTAACTGTTTGCAAATCTCTTCTGACTGAAGAACAGTTTTAGTCTTGCTTCAATATGGAAACTAGAAAAACTTGTATATAATCTATCTATATATATATTTCTCAAAGTATGTATGTGTGTCCCTCCAGCTATAGTTATTATTAGAATAGTGTAGCTGGACAATGCTGACACAAGGTCATGGAGTACTTTCATTAGAGGCCTAGCTTATTAACTAGCTTATTGGAATTTTCCATTGGCAATGTGCCAGGCTAATAGCTTAAAAGTTACAGTTGTTTTACAAAGTTTTAAAACCTTTACATTTGTTTTTATTTTTGGCTGGTGATTTAGGGTGCTGTCAGAAATTATGAAATTACCTAATAATTCATGCCATTTTTTCCCTTGGCACCTTTACTGGAGCCATGTTAATCTATTAAATAACCACAAACTGTGCATCATAAAATGTTTATGTATTCTGTATTCCTATTTTAATAATATGCTATTCTAAAACAGCACAACTGCAGTATAATATATACACTAACTGGGACATGCAGAACCAATATTTATTGCATTGTTTAATAAAGTTAGTGGTAATATCTCAAAAGTGGATATTATGGAAACCAATAATATAGAATGTTTACTATAATAGGAGTTGTGTTCGTCTATTCATTTGTCTAAAGCCACACTAGGATGCTAAGAAATAGGATTGCTTTCAAGCTCACACCCTTCAGCTTATCAGGCCCACACTTTACCATTTACGCTAACCAATTGCCTTTATGCATCCACGAATAACTGTGCAGTTAGGTATCATAACTGACGATCTCTCACAGTGAACCGAACTGCCAGAATAACAGTTAATATAATACTCACACTGGTGCAATGCAGACGTTGACTCCATCTCTCAAGTTGCAACATTTCAGGTTGTCATCACAGTCAGAGTCTCTCGTGCACGATCCATTGTGATTCACATTGGGAGACCGAAGGGCCGGACATCTTCCTGGTTTCTCATCTCGACCACCTTTGAAAAAAGAAACTTTATTATTAGCACAGACCATTGAGTAAAAACTAACTTTTGATCAATGGCAATGTTAGGAACTTGACTACTTTAGAGGAATATTACCTTGGCAGTTTCGATTTCGGCATGACCTTCTTTGGAAGTTTTTGCCAGGGCATTTCTTGCCTGAGCAGATTCTAGTTCTGCGTCCACAAGTACCAGAGCAACTAGACCAGGGGCCCCATGCGCTCCACTGGCTCGAACCCGGAACTAAAATGACAGCCATTTCAGTTAAAATAAATTGTACTTTCTGTTAGTTTATAAGCTAACAGTGCATTATTGGTTGTCAACAAGAACAACTAGACGCTGAAACCAAGGCACAAACTTTCGTAGTTTAATCTAATCCACAGCTTTAGAGGCAAAAAATAATCAACCAATTTCCACATAATGTCATGTTTTGATAGCCCAGAAAATATGCCTAATGTTTTCGCACACAAACATAAATGTTAACAACACTTCTAAGATTTAAACTTTTATATTTGAATGTTTTAAATTACTGCTATGTCAGTTAAATTGCTAAAAAAAAGAAATTTTTTCTAACGTTCAGTTCTTCCTCATAAAAAGCTTAATAAATCATTTAACAACTTCAGAGAAACCAAATTCAAGGTTTTTCCTTTTTATGTTAAGGTACGGCAACATAAAAAAAGGAAAAAAAAATACAAAAATTTTTTTACATCCGTGCAAAAAAAAAATCTTTGTGGTAACTAATATTGCGTAGATCTGAAGTAATGGTAGAGTAGCATTTTCTGGTATGGCTCTCTAAAAGGATGTTGTGTACGACTTCAGCAATTGGTAAAAAACTACAACCAATGGAAACTTTCACAAAACTAAATATTTTCCTTTATTGTTGCTGATAATTTTTTCATCTGTTGTGTTAGTGCATTGATCTTTAATACAAGAGTTCAAAAGTTCAATACCCACAGTTCATAATTTAGACACACAGCGGTGAGAATGGATTTCAATCTCAATTATCAGTGAAAATGAGAATTTGTTAATATGAAGTAACTTCTAACTGTTTGCAAATCTCTTCTGACTGAAGAACAGTTTTAGTCTTGCTTCAATATGGAAACTAGAAAAACTTTTATATATTCTATCTATATATATATTTCTCAAAGTATGTATGTGTGTCCCTCCAGCTATAGTTATTATTAGAATAGTGTAGCTGGACAATGCTGACACAAGGTCACGGAGTACTTTCATTAGAAGCCTAGCTTATTAACTAGCTTATTGGAATTTTCCATTGGCAATGTGCCAGGCTAATAGCTTAAAAGTTACAATTCTTTTACAAAGTTTTAAAACTTTTACATTTGTTTTTATTTTTGGCTGGTGATTTAGGGTGCTGTCAAACATTATGAGATTACCTAATAATTCATGCCATATTTTCCCCTTGGCACTTTTACTGGAGCCGTGTTAATCTATTAAATAACCACAAACTGTGCATCATTAAATGCAGAAATTTCTGTTTTTAAAAAATACCGATACTTTTTGATAAAATCTACTAACAGGTTGTGTAAGTTCATCTTTAATACATGATATACGAGCAGGTCATGTGACTAATTTAAATTGCTTCTCTTAAAAAAGTAAAGATATTGCTTTGTTGTTGTTTACCTATTTCCTTTTTTATATCAGAGAAATCAGCGGCTGTAACAAAATGTCGTAGGAGAGTTGCAAAGATGAGGGATTGAAGAAGTTGTGTTTAAAAGACAGAAGCTCAATCATAGAAATGAAAAGGAAATTCCAGAAAAGTTAACTCTTATTTACCAAATTTGAGTTCTTACTTCCTTCTGGCTTCCTTCCCACCAACTACTTGCTCTACTTAAAGTTTATGTATTCTGTATTCCTATTTTAATAATATGCTATTCTAAAACAGCACAATTGCAGTATAATTTATATACTAACTGGAATATGCAGAACCAATATTTATTGCATTGTTTAATAACTTTAGTGGTAATATTTCAAAAGTGGATATTATGGAAACCAATAATATAGAATGTTTACAATAATAGGAGTTGTGTTCGTCTGTTCATTTGTCTGAAGCCACACTCGGATGTTAAGAAAAAATAAGAAATAGATTGCTCCCAACAGGACTCAAGCTCACACCCTTCAGCTTATCAGGCCCACACTTTACCATCTACGCTAATCAATTGCCTTTATGCATCCACGAATAACTGTGCAGTTAGGTATCACAACTGACGATCTCTCACAGTGAACCAAACTGCCAGAATAACAGTTAATATAATACTCACACCGGTGCAACGCAGACGTTGACTCCATCTCTCAGGTTGCAACATTTCAGGTTGTCATCACAGTCAGCGTCTCTCGTGTATGATCCATTGTGATCCACATTGGGAGACCGAAGGGCCGGACATCTTCCTGGTTTCTCATCTCGACCACCTTTGAAAAAGGAATTTTACTATTAGCACAGACCATTAAGTAAAAAGTCAATTTTTGATCAATGGCAATGTTAGGAACTTGACTACTTTAGAGGAATATTACCTTGGCAGTTTCGATTTCGGCATGACCTTCTTTGAAAGTTTTTGCCAGGGCATTTCTTGCCTGAGCAGGTTCTGGTTCTGGTTCTGCGTCCACAAGTACCAGAGCAACTAGACCAGGGGCCCCATGCGCTCCACTGGCTTGGACCCGGAACCAAAATGACAGCCATTTCAGTTAAAATAAATTGTACTTTCTGTTAGTTTATATCCTAACAGTGCATTCTTGGTTGTCAACAAGAACAACTTAAAGCTGAAACCAAGGCACAAACTTTAGTAGTTTAATCTAATCTACAGCTTTAAAGGCAAAAAATAATCAACCACTTTCCACATAATGTCATGTTTTGATAGCCCAGAAAATATGCCTAATTTTTTCGCACACAAACATAAATGTTAACAACACTTCTAAGATTTAAATTTTTATATTTGAATGTTTTAAATTACTGCTATGCCAGTTAAATTGCTAAAAAAAAAAATTTTGTCAACGTTCAGTTCCTCCTAAAAAGCTGAATAAATCATTTAACAATTTCATGCAGAGAAACCAAATTCAAGGCATTTCCTTCTTATGTTAAGGTACGGCAACATAATAAAAGGAAAAAGATTTAGAAAAAAATTTACATTTACAAGAGAAAAAAATATTTGTGGTAACTAATATTGTTTAGATCTGAAGTAATGGTAGGGTCGCATTTTCTGGTATGGTTCTCTAAAAGGATGTTGTGTACAACTTTAGTATAATTGGTGAAAAACTACACTCAATGGAAACTTTCACAAAGCTAAATATTATCCTTTATTGTTGCTGATAGTTTTTTCATCTGTTGTGTTCGTGCATTGATCTTTAATACAGGAGTTCAAAAGTTCAATACTCACAGTTCATACTTTTGACACACACCGGTGAGAATGGATTTCAATCTCAATTATCAGTGAAAATGAGAATATGTTAATATTAATAACTTCTAACTGTTTGCAAATCTCTTCTGAGTGAAGAACAGTTTTAGTCTTGCTTCAATATGGAAACCAAAAAACTTGTATATATTCTATATAAATTGTTTCCTTACCACGGATACCCCGTATGGATGGTAAATTCTGCTCTAACTCGGGTCTCCTACCAGAGACCTGGGAGTTTGCGCACTCACCTAAAGATCTTAGCTGTTCCCAATAACGCACTTTTCTGCAACTCACCTGAGTTGATTGTTGTTGGTATTTGGGCAAGCCACATTTTATGTGCTGGTGTTATTTCGCCCAGTGCCCTAATGACTACTGGGATTATAGTTGTTCTTACATTCCAGCATTTTTCAATCTCTTCTCCAAGAGGGAAATATTTCTCTACCTTATCTTTTTCTTTGCTGGCTATATTGTAGTCATTGGGTACTGCTATAGCAATTATAGTATATATATATATATATATATATATATATATATATATATATATATATATATATTTCTCAAAGTATGTATGTGTGTCCCTCCAGCTATAGTTATTATTCGAATAGTGTAGCTGGACAATGCTGACACAAGGTCATGGAGTACTTTCATTAGAAGCCTAGCTTATTAACTAGCTTTGCTGAATTTTCCATTGGCAATGTGCCAGGCTAATAGCTTAAAAATTACAGTTGTTTTCCAAAGTTTTAAAACCTTTACATTTGTTTTTATTTTTGGCTGGTGATTTAGAGTGCTGTCAAAAATTATGAGATTACCTAATAATTCATGCCATTTTTCCCCTTGGCACTTTTACTGGAGCCATGTTAATCTATTAAATAGCCAAAAACTGTGCATCATTAAATTTTTGGCAAACTATCTGTGAACTGTCAAAAACTTTATTACATTAATAAGGCAGAAACCATGTTTACATCTGTAATAAACTAATTTATTAGCTTTCCACTTTGTTAACTCTACTCTTGAAGATATTTGAGCAGAATATTAGAGAACATTTGAACAGCTTTTTTAAGTTCTGTCGGTTTTATTCAGTTTGAGGTGTTTCCGCAATTAAAATCCTGCATAGCCTTAGTACTTTTGTTTTCATTGGTAAACTCTTAAGCTTTATTTCAATATTTTACTAAACTTATTAGACTTGTATAGAACTCAGGCTATGGCATCAAACACCAGACTTCTTTATTCTTTATCAATTGTGATTAGTGCCAGATAGCATTTGAGTACAATATGTTGGTGTCCTACTTTATATACAAAGTCATCTAAATTTAAAACGGAACAAATAATAACTATAATTAGTGAAACTATAAAATACTCACTGCATCTGCAAATTTGGCAGCCATTGTCATCTGTCTCATAGCCATTAGAGCATTGCTGACTACACTCGATAGCAGGGCAGGGTATTGGCTCTGCACAAAAACAATTGGTGTTTTATATGCAGTTTCAAAGGTCTACAATTAAGGCTAGAATTATTAAAAAGAATTAACCACTTGTCATAATGAACACTCATATTATAAGCTTCCAACTTCAAAACAATTTTTAAAGTTGTTCAAGTATTTTCCTTTTACTCACAAAACAACAACTTCCAACAGACTGGGTTAAAAGTTACTTTAGATATGGAACCATAGCAATGTTTTATTTATATATTATATGTTAGATTATTATAGTAAGGTGATCTTAGGCTGAGGTTTACCTGCACAACCTTTTGTTTGGAAATAAATTTTATTACCAAAACAACCAGAATAATTGCTATATTTTATTTGCTTATATTCAAATTACATAGAATATAATTATTATTTTTGATACTTTCATATCATGGCATTAGCAGGAATGTACTCTACCATTGATCCAGTTTCACTCGTTCAGGATGCATGTGACTCTTTAGGACATATTTGTAGATCCAGACAATGGTACTTGATGTACCATACCAAAATTATTCACTTCAACTATTATAATTATTATTACTATTATTATTCTCGTTATTATAAGTTTATTATTGTTGTCTATTATTACTGTATTATTGCTTATTACTATTACGACTATTATTACTATTATACTTTTACTACTATTTCTACCATTATTACTATTACTGTCATTGTTTGTTGTTATTATTATGTGCATAAGTAAATATGTGTTTCAGCATTCAAATATAGGTGCAAACTTAATTTAGTAAAATGTTTGATAAATGTTTAACTATGTTTAGCAACTTAGCATAACACATAAATAATTAATAGTTGTTCGATAGAGTCTATAGCAATCATGTACTATTTTAAAGTGACTTACTGCATTCGCATGTGTCACATCCTCTAACCTGGACACGTCCATATTCACAAGTGTTGCTACATCCAGGTACAGCACATGGAACTGTAAATAGAATAATACTAGTAATTTGAAAATGAAAAATAAAACATTACTTTGTCATTTTAGGCTTCAAAGTCAGACGGCAATTCAACCAATCAGAACACTTACCACATCAACAGGTCGGGCAGCCATTTCTGTCGGTGATGACTCCTCGCTCATAGTCCAAAAGTGGGCAGTCCAAAGGTGGACAGACGGGTTCTTCTATAATATTAAACACATGTTATAGTACCGGTACTTTTTATTTATCTTTTCAATATAATATTATATTAATATAAAATTAATATAATAATTTTATAATATAATAGTATTAGTACACTAATATTTCCAATAAAAAATGATTAATAGTTTTACAACAATTCAAGAGTTGTTGTTAACATGAATAATAGATGCAACAGATAAAAAACCACTGTTAGGTATTTTCTGCAGAAATTTTGTTTACTTTTGTATCCTCTAATTAATAATATTTGCAATCAAATGTATTAATATAATATGTAGTAAATAACATAAAGCAGATTTAATGCAGAAAAATTGACCATATTTGGATCTTTGATCCAAATATGTTCATTTTGAATCTTATTTGGTCATTTTAATCATATTTGAAGGCATGGAAACTTAACAGAAGAAATTCACTCACTGCATCTATAGGTATAACCACCAATTTATGATATGTTTGTCTTGAGCAGCTGCAAAAGCTTAACAAACAAATTTGTTCTTATCATTTTTTGATCAATTTATATCAATTTTGTCAACCTAATATTTTTTTTAATTAAATTTAAATTTTGTTGATCAAATTGTCGTTGACGTGTTTAGAGGAAGATTGAGAGCCCAACAGCTACATGTCTGACACATTTACTAAAATTCAACAATATTATATGTTTGCAACGCTTTAAAAAATTGTATAAATATATTTATAGTAAACATTTGTATTTTTAACTTTGTCAGTAGGCCCATAACTCCAAATTTTTTATACTGTAAAACATTTTCTAGTATTTATCATTCTAAAGTAGGTTTTTAAATAAATCAATAACGAAACAAGCTATAAATTTTGATTGGTAAAATGTAACAATTACCCAAGAAAAGTTTTGATACAAAAACGCTTGATGCAAACCAGTTACTTCTTGCTTTTTGGAGAGAGTCACTGCAGAGCTCTGTTGATAGCTTATTTTGGGTAGTTTGTTGAAAGATTTCTGTTTATTCCCTAAATGCTTCGTGAACACACTTTACAACAAACATATGTAATCGTTAAGTGAACAAGTCATTACTAATCATGGATCATTTAAATGTAGGAATCGTTTTCTCATTCATTTAAAACAACAGTAAAACAAGTGCAAACAACTCCTTGTATAAAATGAAGATTTCAGTGCTATAGTTTAATGCTTGTTGAAATTTGTGATTTCAAAAGTAGTTCTGTTGAAACTGTTGAAGGAACAATTATAAATCTTTCTATCGTTAAACCAGCTTATAATGTGATCAGAGTAAGACACACAAAACTATTATCAGCTTCTCCTTAGGATATTCTAGTTATTCAACTCTCACCATCATGAGTGAATCAAGGGTGACTGTTAGCTTAAGGAAATCATAGTTACCTACCCAAGTCAGCAGAAACGTTCTGCTTTTAGTAAGCAAACAGTCCCACAGTTGCTCAAATATGGCTAGTAGTAAATTCTTTTAACGCTATATATATGTAATCTTTACTATAGTAAAATTCATGTATGTCTGTTCGTCTGTTTGTCTGTTTGTCTGTCTATCTGGATCCGAGTTGGAGGTTAGAAAATTGTATAAGATTTCCTAGTATAGAATTCAAACTTACTACTTACGGCCCGGTAAGCTTGCAACCTGACAACTGTACCAGCCAACAAGTTTGGGAACAAGCAGAATAATTTCACACGGAACGAAAAACCTCAAATTGAACCCTATGGCATTTTATTCTTTAACACTTCCTCTGTAGTGGTGGTCAACTGGAGGCAGCGTTCAAAGTTTTTCTTCGAGCAGCTTGTCAGAATTTTGGGAAGATAAATTTAGCCCTATTACGGGCAAAGCGAATGTTGCCTATATTTTTCTCTCTTTTACCGGTGGACCAATATTAAACATTTTGGATGCAATAAATCTGCTAACTTAACTCCAACTTGTCAAAGATTTATTAATAAATATGCATCGAAAAACCGAGAGATATCTCTACTAGTGAATATCTATTGCTTGCACTTGGCCTGCAATAATATTATAGCCTGTGTCCTTGTTTGCAATTTGTTATTATTTTTAAATTGTTTTTCTAAATTTGAACACATATTTTCATCTTATATCTATATTCAACAATGTTGCATAAAAACTCATTGCACTCACTGGTATGTTTGTTACAGTTTGCAGCCAAAACTAGCATTTTACGTGGATAGAAGTTCAGTTATGAGCATCGATCCATTTTAAGTCGTGTTAAGATAGCCGCATGGTTGCTGTTAAATACCGTACAGGATGAAAATATTCGTTGGTCATAAAATTTCGCGATTTCGCGAACAGTCAATTCCGGGAATTATTAAATTCCATGAATAATTAGTTCTATTTTTAATCACAAGAGAGAATAACTACTGCATCAAATTGAAAACTAGTCGCTAGGCTAGTTTTTAATATAAATACTAAACGTAATTGAGTTCTAAAACATTTTTTAAAATCATTGCCTCAGCTTTGAGCTAACACCATTTCCAATGCATCACATTTATTTACAAAATTATTCAAGGTTGTCACAAAATATGCAGAATAGCGTCATCGCAAAAATAGCTGCTGGGCAGAAGTACTAAACGTAGCCAAGTTCCAAAACTTATTTAACATCATCGCCGAGCTTCGAGCTATATTGCTATCGCGTCAAACTTTACAAAATTATTCAAGGTTTTCACAAGTTATTCAGCATGGCTTCAGCATCGCAAAAAAGCTCTCTTAGTCTTTTTACATTAAAATTAACTCCATCAGTCTCTAATACCAAAGTTGAGGACGATCATGAATCTGATCTGGACATTATGGTATGTATTTGATTTGCAGAGCAGATACGTTTCTCCAAAATCAACTGCATTAGTTAATTCTTTTGTTTAAAAACTGATCGCTTTCATTAAATACTTCAGCTATTGTTTTGGTACTTCCTTAACACTCGATAATAGTTTTTCTGTTCTTTGTTTACTGCAGATTGAGAATGAAACAACCTACTCCGATTACGAAAACTAGAGACAAGTAGTAATATTCATCAAGGGAGGAATATTGGCAGAGAAGCAACCAGTCAACCGACAACAACTCTTTGATATCGCTGCAGCAAACATGATTAATTTATATACAGTGTATTTGATTTCATGTATAGATATATTATAATTTATTACAAACTTGAGTGTAAAAATAAAATATTTCAAATACAAATAAAATTTTACAAACGATGGAGTAAATATAAACAGTTTAGTCCATATGGCGGTTGTCTAGCAATAAGATTAAACTGGTACTCTTGATATGTGAATACTAGCGTTTAAGGGTGCTCTTTGACTAGTTATTTTGGTAATAGCAGTTCTGTCGCTGTCACTGTCTTGGGTAAATGTTGAAAGCGATTTTCTTGCTACTACATGGCTGGTAAGGAAGTTATCATCAGAACTCTCCTCGTGGCTTACTATCGCAAAGTTCTGCCGGTTAGCCAAAGATTTGTGCTCGTAAAGGCGTTTTTGTTCCTTTTTTAAAAACAGATATATTCTCCTCGTAAGTAGCTGCGGTCAATTCAACCTCAATTTCCAGACCTCCCTGAATGATTGTTGATCTTCTAAGAATGACATCTACCACCCTTGCAATCATAATTGTTCTCCGGTGTATGATGAAAAATCTCTCTCTCACATTAAAACAAATAATGAAGCGGTATTCATGGAAAAAATAAGTATTGCGTTTCATCGAAGAACCAAAGTAAAATTCAACTAATTTAGTAAATGTGAAAAACTCATTACTTACCACAAGTTGTTGGCTTATCAAAGGCCTCCAAAGTGATGAATATTCATGAAAACCTCTGGACGCAGCAAAAATTGTTTACCGTAGCTTGGCATGATTGCTTCGCAGTTGTAAGCCAAATATAAACCAGAACACGCGGTGTGCGCATGCATAAGAATAACTATATTACTAGTCGCAATAGAGTTAACTTTTCCTAGAGAGTGGCAGTTTTCAGCCGCAAATAAATTCATCCGCGAATATGCATGGAAAGACAATTTTCGCGAAATATAACTCCGCGAATAAATTCATCCTGTACGGTAACATGCTATAAATCTGCATATTTATAAGTTATAGATTGATAATCTATCAAATGATACACGTATATATTCATGAATTTTATGAAGTGACAAAAACAAACCATAATGATATTACATGCAGAAACAAGAATTACTGTTTTCAAAACCAAAATATTTGCACCGTCTGCTTGGATGGCTGCATTCTGATTGTTGCTTTGGCCTAAAACTAGTCATTTATTTACCATCGTAAATGTAAACTATTGTCATACACGCACTTCAAAGTATCAAGACTGCGTTTAACAAGAAAGTACTATTAGCTTGAGACAGTTTGTAATTTTTTCTATGGTGTTGCTTTCAAAGTTTTAACAAAAAACCGTCAAAAAGCTTTATAATTTGACGAGAGAATTGATTGTTATTTATGTAACGATTCACTACAAATATGGTTTTGCAGACACTTTTCTACTGATCTTTAGAGATAGCATGAGTTCATCACAATCAAAATATGTCCAAGTGACAGTCAAATAGAGGTAGCTTTCAAATAGAAGGTGGTGGTCTATTAGAGGCTTTATACGGAATTAATCATCTGCACTTAAGCAGCATGCATTCAGAATCTCTTATGACCCACAAGACTGCCACTACTAAAAATAATATGTAAAGATGTACTTTCTTGATTAATACAAGTATCTATGCAAAACTATTTAAATTGGCTCTACATGTTGTTTGTAGTTTATTTTTGTGTTTTCTTTGGTAGGATTGACTATCTTTCTTTCAGATATAAGAGTTTTTAAAAGCTGACTCACAGTGAATTGTGTTCAATTTAAATTGTTACAGCTTGTTTGCAATTTCTTGCTTCCTCAAACTTTATTTTAATGAGGATAACATAAAATTCTTAAAAATGCTTTAGCAATACTTGACAAAGTAGTCTTTTACATAAGATATGAATTTGTATAATAGAAGAAGGTTTAAATTCCCACAGCTTCCAAGTAATATCGGGATGCTTCATATAGAGGGAATTTTCTCCTTTCAGTCAAGCAAAACTCATACTCTCACTTTAGTTGGGTTATGATCTGCAACAGATAAGTAATGTTTTCAGGCCCTCTAATTCACTATATATTAAGGTATATTCATGTATTTATATATATAAATATATACATTGTATATATATATTCACACTGTATATATACATATATATATTTACATTGTATATATATATATATATATACAACAATTACTATAGATATATATATATATACATTGTATATATATACAGGTATATAGCTGTGCAACAGCGTGTGCCAAGCTGTCCTCAGACAGCTTTGCACACATCTCTTATTATAATAAGAAACTTCAAGAAGTTAATAGCTTCAGTTACACAATATCATTGAGTAAAAATTTAGCCAATGGCAACTAAATTTAAAAACTATTGCGCACTTTTTGCGCAGAAACCTTTTTATTACCCATGCAAAACAGAGCGTTCAGCTAGTACAGTCATGAAACTCTTATTTAACACAGTCACCAAAATATATTTATACTCTGCATAGTTTTAGATAAAACCACATACAGTCGCAATATCAGTAATCGCAGTTTATTGTCTGCAATCCACGGCCTGGACAGTTCACACCACCGCCAGATAGATCTGAACAGGTTCTTGTTCTACGTCTGACACCTTTACCACAAGTCAAAGAGCAGGATGACCAAGGGCTCCATTGGCTCCATTGAGCATAACCAGGTTCTGTATCAAAAAGAGGTTTTGATCGTACAATAGAACTTCACATAAATAGATTCAATACAATCTAACAATAAACTTGTAACCTCAGTTAAACAGAAAAAGTGATAAGACGGTACTTTTGAGAGTTTCGCCACAGTATGTTAAATTTTTATTAATCGGGTCCATATATATACTACGGTCTTACTATATGAACTATGTAATGTTGTTTGTTTCATTGTGTATGCAGTGTATTGCAAAAAAGCAAAATTAAGAGGCCATAATGTAGGTCAAGTAATTGCTGCCTCAACTGATGAAAGGTTACACTCTTATATTAAATACATTGCTTCGGATTCTCATGTGCAAGCCTTTTTAAGCCCGAGGTTCATTTCTTCAAGTAAAATATTTTCCAAAACTGAAGTTAAAAAAAAAATCTGCATCTTTAGTGGCTAAAATAATCCAATCTTTCACTCATTTAATGTTCTTATTGAGGATTGATAGAATGGAAGCAGAGAGTTACTTACAGAAAAGATTTAGTAAATATACTTACTGCATGTACACGACGGACAGCCATATTCATCTAGAGCAAAACCATTAGGGCATGGGTAGTTACAAGGATATTGTGGGCAATATCTAGGTCCTGTAACAGGCAAACAACTTGCAGTTTAACTCAAGGCATTGAATATGCATTGGAATAATATGTGCATAGTAGTAAGTATCACTAATCACCTTTCCTTTTAAAGGTCTGCTTGTATCATTTTGTATGTAGAGCCGAAAATGTTGTTCATTTGTTATTTACAATGGATTTTGTATAAAAGTGGTTGGTGATATGACTGCTTTTGGGTTTTGTGTTTCATTTTTCTTTCCTATTTCTCACGGTGAAAGGCTCAAAAACTCTTCTATGTTCATTTGTCAACTCTTGGTTTTAAGTCAAATATATTTTTGTAAAATCTGCTATGTAGTAACTTTACATCTATAACAACATACATACTTGAATAAAAAAATTATAGCTGAGCTGCCGAAATATGTACATATTAGTAAAATTACCAATTAAAAAACTGGAAGAAAATTCTGTCCGATTAGAAATAAAATAACTTACTGCATTGACACATTGGGTAGCCACGTTCATTTGGTACAGTATGTTACCATATAAACAGTAGCTATAACAGCCCGGTTTGCATCCTACCACACACAGTTTTGCTTGGTTAGTACACATGCCCCAGTAATCTGAGATGCATGCATACAAAACAAATATTAACTTAAATTACATTCAATATTAAACTATTATAGTTTGGTTACTGCTCCTCTTAGTATGCTAGTAGTCATGTGCACTGTGACAGGTTGTTATGTGTAATATTAGCAAGGTGACTTCACTGTCTACAATTACAGAATACTTGTGAAGGTACACTGAGATACAAGTACTGTGCCTCACTATAGTGGTTAACTGTTTCTTATCAGCACAACTGGTGATCGATCACAGTGCACCGGACTGACAGGGTATAAATTATGAGTTATGATTTATATGTGTATATAAATCATAACTCATATATATACATATATATATGAGTTATATAACTCATATATAAGTATTTATATATATGAGTTATATATTCTCATAACTCATACATACACATGCATATACTTATATATCACTTTCTCTGCAAAGTTATATATATATATATATCAATTTTCTGTGCAAAGACTTTTTTATTACCCGGGTAGTACTGCTAGATATATATATTGACATATATATATATAAATATATATATATATTTCTCAAAGTTTGTCGTCGTATAATATACGACAACAAACTTTAGACTGTGTATGGCTCAGTGGTAAAACATCAGAATTTTAAACTTGGGGTTCCAATCTCCATGAGTTTAAATCCATCTGATCGTGGAATATAAATTTCAAGATTTTAATAGTTATAACTGGACACACATTCATACATATACACAAACTTTGAAAAATATATAAATAGATATAAGATATATAATGATTTCCCAGCAATGAGCAGGTAATAAAAAAAATTTTGCCTAGCTATTTTATCAAAATATACACCATTTACCATTCTAACCTTTAAATGAATATGTTTGTTTATTTTTGTGTGTGTTCGACCAATGCATGATTCAAATACCTAAAAGGTCGAGACAATAGTTAAAACAGATTGATGAGAATTTTGTTTTAATTTTTATGCTGCACACTTGTTCAAGATTTACAACAGTTTATAACCAGTAGCAGGTAATGTAATTGTAGGCTAAGTTTCTTTATTTAATGATTTTTAACTACTTAAACTAGTAACTAAAGCTAATATTCGACCTTTACTATAATAAAAGCCGTTTCCATCATTTTGTTCAGACAAGGTTCAACGTCACAAAAAATATTCCAACTTATACATTGGAATGCACTGATGTAAAACCACTAGTGCTATCACTAAACTATGCAGCTATCTTGCTACACATGGCAATAATTGTGCCTATAGTCATAACATTTAATGACCTATCATGGCACGTAAGACTGCTCGTAACCAATAGTATTTTTGCAGTTAACATATTTTAATCAATCACTTTTCACTGGAAACACATACAAATAACAACAAAATGGACACTTTGTCTGATGCGTATACGGTATAATATAGTAGTACAGTGGAGTATTATATATAGGTGTCGTAACAAACAGTCAAAGTTTCTAGGTATATGGCAGGTCTGGTAGAGCTTTCAAAAATAATGCATGTGCTGATCAGAGACAGATGAATGTTTAAGAAATGCTAAAGATTAATCTTGAGGAAGCACCTGTGATTAGTATTTATAAATATTTTAACCAGAAAATCTCGAAAAAATAATTTGTTTTTAAAACAATGAGATAAATAAAAAATAAAAACTTGGCATAAATTATATTCCAGGTTTATTTTATTAATTATTTCAAAAATTAAATTATAATGATATTAATAATATAATAAAATTATTTACTTTCTTTTTTATAATAAAATCAATTTAATAGTTTATAATAAAATAACAATTTGGAGTTATGTACTTTTGTTATTGATAGCTGGTTAATGAAGTTGCTGTAGTATTATCAGGGCTGAGTCAACGCTTTTTAATACCTTTAGTTTTTTTTTCACAATATGCTTCGCCTGTAATAATGTTCTTTATTCCGCATGAAAATACACATTTTTAAGTTGCAACATTGCAGCATATGACACAGCTGCCGGCTGCCAAATGAACACAACGATTCGTTAACAAAAAGCATGACGATTGTAACCTTATAAAGGCTATATTATAGCTGTTACTGCTTACTGATATATAAAATCTCCCACATGTTTGAGTTACTAAAAGCAATCATTTAAATTTGCTTACGCATACAAACAAACAAACCAGGTTGAGACCAAGTGTTGATTTAAGTTTTTGATGTTTTTGTAGCAGCTAAGGAGAAAAAATTTCAGAATAATTTTTATTTATCGAGACTTTGATATCCGATATCATTTACATAATAGACACAATTCGAACAACAATCCTGAAGACAATGATTTTACTCTTCTATTGTACAATGTGAGTTTATGAGAGTGAAAGATTGCCATGAATAATAGCTAAAAGAATGCGGCGTGTCAATGTGTTTCTTTATTGTACTGAGTATAAGAAATAAATAATTATTTGAATTATTAATGGCTTGTCAATTTTTTGGTTCATGTTATGCAACAGACATGTTTACTGAATAGCTAAATATAGACAGTTTAGAGACACAAGCTATGATTATCTATAACCTTTAATAATTTCAAGTGAATACATGGTAATTATATTAGATTTGCCAGCCAGTATTATATAATGCTGCAGAGTCTAGAACAACAATATACTATAATGTCCACATTGCTACAGCTTCCAGTCTTGTTTACCGATAATAGAGTTCAGTAATATTTCTGGTCAGTTCAGATCTTTCCTTTGATAGAATGCTCATAGTATGGGAACAGTGTTGCAACACAGTTTAATATTATTGTCCTTGACATTGCTTGCTGAAAAAACAATTCAAGTTTTAGTAAGCTCTTCGGACAAGAAAGTTTTTAACCTTTCAATAAATCAAGAGTAAGCACCATCTTTAATTAAACTTTGATTATTTTTGTGGTATTTTTGATTAAAATAGAACTGAGAATATTTAATTTAATTAAAATAGACATATAAATTGTTTTCTAGCAATTTTTTTAAACATTAGATTTAATCAACACTTAATTTTCATTACATTTCCAAAGAAGTTATGCTTATAGCAAAGCTTGATATGTAACGTCTGGTTCACACAAAACTAATTTATTACCAGTCTTTGAGAAAATTAGTTGCAGCTCAAGTTTGCAAGATTTATGTTAGCAGATTTTAATAATTATTAAGTTTAATTTTGGCATTAGCTAATAAGACTTAATTCAAAGAGAAAATAGTAGCAATGAACTCAATACAAACAGCCCGTCGTAACAAAAAACTAAATAAAAGCAGCCAATCGTAACAAGCATTTTGATACAGACAGCCAATCATAACAAAGAACTCAGTAAAAGCAACCAATCATAGCTAACAACTAGTGTTTAATATATTTCTTCCAAGTATCTTGAATAATGAGCAGTTAACAGTGGAGAAGAATGTCATGTAAGGATGTGATGAACAACTAGTCTGTATTGATAGTCAATACTGCAGGTTGATTGAACTATGAGAGTTCAGATGTCTAGTGGGTATCATGAGCATAGTCTGTGCTACTCATGGTTTAATGCTACACGAGGGAGCAATCGTAAATCTCTGGTAGAAGGCAGAATTCAATATTTCAATTAGGTATAGTATTTATAAGTTTTATTGTAATATTCTAATGCTATCATTACAAATTATCACCCCGGTAGTCTAGTGTGATGTGAGAGATTCTCAGGGGTAACTATAAAACACAGAAAATAACTACCTATTCGCACAGCTATTCTGTAGGCTTGGAAAGAGGTGCAGGTGTTGTGTATAGTACCTAACAGGATTGTCATGAGTTCAAATCTCGTTGAAAGCGATATTTTATCCATGGCATCAGATGAACAAACAACTATTATTTTAGCAAAAACTCCAAACATATAGAATCACTGGCTAACTTAAAAGCGTTATTTATATAACTAAACAAGAAGCTCCTAGCACTAACCTAAGAGTGACAATTGGACAACAGTGCCGACATGTTCACTGACACTGTCAGAAACATAGCATTTTAATATTATAAATATAGATGAACCAATTAGACCAAATTTCATAAAATACTCACCGAATGGATCTACACAGGGACAGCCTTTCAACGGACAACCTCTACCATCTCTCTGGGGTCCCAATTCACCACAAAACATGGTATCGCAATCAAAGACATACTCACAGAGAATTGGAGTTATAGTAGCTAAAAAGTACGTACTACCTGTGTAGCTACATCACAGTGTATGCTGAACATACAGATGTTTGTATGAAAATGTTGCAAGTATACTTCTGAATGACACGTAACAGAAACAAACACTATATGTACAACAACAGCTATTATTTAATTTTATAAAAAGGGTCTGGTAGAAGAAAAATGAGATAAATGTAACATTATTTTTAAACTTGGAGTATTAGGAACCTTTCAACCTAAATTTTAAAAAAGTTGTTGAATCAGCAATACCAATAAAAATCTTTTTTATAAAATAAGACAATTGAAAATTATATTTTTTCTATTTGTAAATTGCTAATAAAATCAAACATTATCAGCTTTTAAATTCAATGCATTTTATTGTAGGTATTTTTAGGTTGATTTAAGGTTTAATAAAACTTTTAAGGATAATATAGTCATTTCTTAGTTTAAGTAGCAATTGCTCTAAAAATGTTGGTACATAATGTAGCTACTCGCTAAATGGCTTTTATGAACCCGCACCAGTAGGCATCATGAAAAATCAGAAGCAATATAGAGAAAACAATTTGTAAATATTAGTTTTTGTATAACTGAAAATTCATGACAAATCTTTAAGGAAATCGAATGCGAAACGTGTCTACACTTACTTGCAGCAGCGCAGCTGATTACAACAGCAAGTGACAGAAGTAGTGTGAAACCTCTCATTTTGCCTTTGTTTTCATAATGAAACCTGACACTCAACGTATTTCCCTTTTATACGCTTTGCGCTCGTCACTTCGCAATAGTTGCTATGGTAACGATAAAAATAATAAGCCTTACAACTAACATCATGCTAGGTGCATCATTGTTTGTATCAACTTTGAAATGTACATTAGCATCTATTAATTAAATAGTGTTTTCATTATAATATGCAGAATGTAGTCTATGCACTGTTGGCAATCATTATTTTATGATATTATTTACTGTACTTTAGTTGCAAACAATGAATTATACACTATGGAATTAACGTCTGGCTCATTTCTCGCAAGTACTTCATACAATAATACTTTTTGAATAATAACAATTTTCTTTAATTTGTGCAAATTATTTGAAAACTAAAATCACTTTATAACTTTTATAAAGAATCTTGCACTGTTTTTACTCTAAACTTTTGTCAGTTTGTATTTTGTCTTTTTGATATTGATAGTAATAAATATAAATAGTTGGTTTAAGCTTTAGTTCAGTAGACCAATTTATAAGTCTCTTCAAAAATTCCAAGTTCTCTAATTCATAGAGGTATGTCAGCAGTAATAAACTCTATGCATCTAAAATATATGCTTTTCTGAATGTGAAAAATGGTATGAAGTTAAGATTTTTAACCTGAATAACTTTGTTTTTAATTTCGGTATTTTTGTCACTCCATTTTTCTATAAAGACAAGCTTTTTCAGAGCTACATCTGTGAACCTTGTACGGTTTAAACTATGAAACAAGCAACCCCTGTTTTAAAGCTTCTGAAAAAAGTTAACTCAGCCAAAGCAACCGGATTTGACAACATTCCATCAAAATCAGTTAATCATGCGGCAGAAGCTATTGCTCCTGTAATATCTGAGATTTTAAACTCCAGCTTAACAACTTCTCAAGTACCAAGTCAAAGGAAAATAGCTAAATTAAAACCCATTTAAAAAAAGTTCAAATAAAATTTGCTCTAATTATAAGCCCATTAAGTAAATAAGATGAAAATGAAAACGAAAAAGCTGTAAATTAACAGATTATGGAGTACTTTGAGAGTAATCTACTGCTTAACGATAGGCAATATGGTTTTAGGCAAAAGGGCAGTACCAAAGATGCACTAATTAAATCGACTAACAATGTTTTAAATTTCTTAAACCGTGGTAAATGTGTTTTTTGGCATCTTTCTAGATTTCAGTAAAGCCTTTGACACAATAGATTATATCATGTTGTACACAAAACTCTACAATCTTAATTTTTACATCACCGCAATTAACTGGATCAAAAGAGATATCTAACCGCATGTAAACAACACAATATTATTGGTAACACTTTATCTTCTATACTAAATGTAACATGTGGTATACCGCAAGGTTCCATTCTTAGTCCAACTCTTTTTTTAATGCACATAAACGGTTTATCACACGTCACCAACCTTTTCACACCTTCAGTCTATGCAGATGACAGTATAATCTCTTTTTCCAATTCGCTAACATCAACGACCACATAGATTGTTTGAATAACGAACTTCTTGCTATTCAAAACTGGTGCACTTCTACCAAAATCACCTTAAATGTTGATAAGATTAATTTCATGTTACTAAAAAGAAACAAAATAAACTTCATCTAGCTAACACCCATCCCTTTTTCATTTTCATCAAACCAATTTGTCAGACAAATCATACTGAATTCTTAGGTATTTTCATTAGTTATAATCTTACTTGAACAAACACATAGAATATTTACTAAAACAACAGAGACCCTTATCAGGCCTACTCTACTGCACATCTGGATATTTACTTCACAAACCTCTGCTTTTATTATACAAATCTACGGTTAATTCTAAACTTTCATATTGCATTGAGGCATGGGGTAACACGCCTCCCACCCATCTTACAAATTTGATAACACTTCTAAAGCACATGATAAGAACCATTCACAAAAAACCCTGCCTCACCTGCACCAAACCTTTTTTTACATCATCATCCGCAATAACTATCAGTTCACTATATTCATGCCACAGTATAATTTTAGCCCAATATGAATATTATTGTGATTACATCTCTCGCACAATATATCAAACTCGACTCTCAAATTTATGTCTAAATCTCCCACAATCTTCTTCCCGTGCAGTCCCTCACAGAATGGGTTGCCAACAGGCCATGTTTTAAAACCGATTCCCCAATACTATAAAAAACATAAAAAAGCGGCCAGTTTCAAGAAAAAACTTATATTACATATTTTACCAATCAAATAAAACCTAATTATTCATAAAAATTGATTATGAGTACGCGATGAAGACAAGCCCGACGCCACGACTAGCTATGCTAATGCGTATTATGGGCTTCATCACTCTTCCAGCTTTCTTCTTTTGTTTAATTACTATTGTTGATGAAAATAAATCAAAAATAAAAATCAAAAAATCAAATCAAAAATATAGAATTAAAAATAAAACAAAGCTTTAAAAAGAACTATGACAGACTATGACAGATCAGGCAGTTAGTTGTGTATGAATGTTAAATCTTTACAGACATTAATAGCCAACAAGTTAGTTGTGTATGAATGTTATATCTTTACAGACAATAATAGCAAACAAGTTAGTTGCGTATGAATGTTATATCTTTACAGACATTAATAGCAAACAAGTTAGTTGCATGTGAATGTTATATCTTTACAGACATTAATAGCCAACAAGTTAGTTGTGTATGAATGTTATATCTTTACACTCATTAATAGCAAACAAGTTAGTTGTGTATGAATGTTATATATTTACATACATTAATAGCAAACAAGTTAGTTGTGTATGAATGTTATATATTTACATACATTAATAGCAAACAAGTTAGTTGTGTATGAATGTTATATCTTTACACACATTAATAGCAAAAAAGTTAGTTGTGTATGAATGTTATATATTTACATACATTAATAACAAACAAGTTAGTTGTGTATGAGTGTTATATATTTACATATATTAATAGCAAACCAGTAAGTTGTGTATGAATGTTATATATTTACATACATTAATAGCAAACAAGTTAGTTGTGTATGAATGTTATATCTTTATAGACATTAATAGCAAACAAGTTAGTTGCATGTGAATGTTATATCTTTACAGACATTAATAGTAAACAAGTTAGTTGTGTATGAATGTTATATATTTACATACATTAATAGCAAACAAGTTAGTTGTGTATGAATGTTATATCTTTATAGACATTAATAGCAAACAAGTTAGTTGTATATGAATGTTATATATTTACATACATTAATAGCAAACAAGTAAGTTGTGTATGAATGTTATATATTTACATACATTAATAGCAAACAAGTTAGTTGTGTATGAATGTTATATCTTTATAGACATTAATAGCAAACAAGTTAGTTGCATGTGAATGTTATATCTTTACAGACATTAATAGTAAACAAGTTAGTTGTGTATGAATGTTATATATTTACATACATTAATAGCAAACAAGTTAGTTGTGTATGAATGTTATATATTTACATACATTAATAGCAAACAAGTTAGTTGTGTATGAATGTTATATCTTTACACACATTAATAGCAAAAAAGTTAGTTGTGTATGAATGTTATATATTTACATACATTAATAACAAACAAGTTAGTTGTGTATGAGTGTTATATATTTACATACATTAATAACAAACAAGTTAGTTGTGTATGAGTGTTATATATTTACATATATTAATAGCAAACAAGTAAGTTGTTTATGAGTGTTGTATATTTACATACATTAATAGCAAACAAGTTAGTAGTGTATGAATGTTATATATTTACATACATTAATAGCAAACAAGTTAGTTGTGTATGAATGTTATATCTTTACAGACATTAATAGCAAACAAATTAGTTGTGTATGAGTGTTATATCATTACAGACATTAATAGCTAACAAGTTAGTTGTGTATGAATGTTATATTTTTACAGACATTAATAGCTAGCAAGAGGTTTGTTTTTATCATTTCTGCTTGCTTATACATGTAATTAATATATTTAGAACTGCTCCAAACTAATCAATTTTTAACTTTCATCTGTTGTAAATTATAGTCATAAGCGAATATAAGTCACTGACTTCATATGGTACAACTTAATGATGGGGTATAATTAAGTATAACTGAAACTTAAATTTAATGTACATTGTAGAATTATAATGTGATGGAAGCCAGCAGAGCAGTAGATCTGAGTGTTCCAGCTGAAAGGTCACTATTTAGTGGCATTCACTATCAGAATGATCGCTATAATAGCCAGCTTGGCTAGCAGGATGAAGTCGGCACTGCTAGGACCACCTCTGTCATTAGTGCAAAGTCCCTTCTGTTATTACAGCTATACTAGACTCGGCTAATGGCGTAGTCATACGAGCGCCGAACCGACTTAGGTTGGTTTGGTTTGGAAGTTGTTTTACTTTGCTTCGGCTAAGCTGCATTTCATACGGAATTCGAAGTCACTTCGCTTCTTAGATACCATACGTATGGAGACAGGACACTGTTCCATTGGTAGTTTTTATATGTCTTTGAGTTAAATATTTTTACTGTAAACAAAAAACACCGATGGACAATTATAAATTATAATTACGCAGCAGATTTATCAGAAGATCGTTCAGCCGCTCAAAATAAATCACTCAATACAAAGATTTTGCCAACCCTTCCCATCAACATAATTATATTTTTTGTTAACATATGAATGTTTTTCTATGCTGAGTACATCACAAACAGAAACAGTCTTTATCATAGTACTGTGGTTTTACATAAATAAATCAGTCAACGATACTTCTTCACGATGAATGTGACACATTACTTATATTCTACACGAAATAAAATCACAACCATTCTCTTATATTTATGCAAAACTTAAGTGCGATATCTTACATTTATGTAACACAATCACAAGTCCGGGTGAGCTTTGTCATAAATTGCTTCACGTTGTTTATTTAACGAAATAAAAGTATCGTCCCATTTCTTTGCTTACACCAACGTAAGGAGAACTGTGATGCGTGGTCGCCAAAGTTTTAACCAGCCAATAAGATCAAGGGTTCGGCCACGAATTTTCGAGCAGGACCGAAATGGTTCGTTTCGGCTAGAAATATCTTTGGTCGAACTTTTTACAGCTGACAGCAGCGTCATTTTGCGTCATTTAGTTTGTTTCGGCTCTCGTGTGACCACCCCTTAAGGCGGTCACTTTATAACTTATCTACCCATTCTGGAGTCGAATTGAGATTAGCCGAACGGGTAGAAAGAAGAGCCAGTCAAAGAAGAAAGCAGATAAAACGTGGCCAGATGAGACGAGAGGACGGAAATCGCTGGCAGTCTCTTGCATGCTGTTCTGTTGTTATGCGCACAAACTCTCTACATGTATTCATATAAAGTTTTCAAACATGTATCCATCTCATTGCTTCGCACTTGGTGTCTTCACTCATGGGCAACAGTGAAGGAAACACAGCGGTTTCCTTCACATTATTGCATAACTGAGACTAAAAATCATGACTAAGCTCTTTTGAATCTAATGAGAGTAAGAGAACAAAGGCATTTATCTAAATAGTTCAGCATGTATTTAAACAAATAAAAAGCCATTTCCTTATACAACACATTCATAAAAAAGGCAACATACAATGTTTGAGAGAATAGACAAAGCTTTCAAATAATCCCATTGTATGGCATATAGAAGCCTGAATAAGAATGTCTTTATGTGGAAATCTTATCCTTCATAGAAATATGTTTTTCTTTTAGTAATAATAGCCATAAAACCTGCAAAAGTATTAGGTTTAGGTATCACTGAGAGACTCACCTTCTAAAACTATGTCGAGGGCAAACAATGTTTTGCTGTAGATGTTCATCATGTCAGAAGGACATTAAACTATGAAATATAAATGTACCACAATGTAAGTAAGCTGCTTTTAGTGTTTCATTAAAATCTCTCAAGAGGGTATCTAAATAGATTAGAATCACCAAAGGAGAAATAGAAAGTCTACCTAACCTGTTGATTTTAACACAGAGCTTATGTGAAATTGTGATTCCATGTTTTTTTTAAATGAACTCTTAGTGCTTTGTAGTTTGATAATAAAATGTCAAAACTACAAAACAGGTCATATTATTTACTTATTTATACCAAACATTTGAATAGGAGATGTTTTTACTTTTGTATGTTGTCTACCATAATAAACTAAGCAATAATGCCAGCGATAATAAAATGAGACATTTTAGGGTTAAATACTAATAAAAATTTATGTTTAAACTTTAATGATTCAAATTTATATTAAAAGTAAAAATTTAAACAAGTAATAAAAACTAAAATGGGGGCTGTATATCATTGGTTTTCATACTTATAATAATTATTACATTGTAACTTATGTACGATGTACATAATATGTACTCCTGCTAACATTTTTCTAAAATATAGTTTATTCATATGTAGCTGTATTATTTGTTTTTGAATATGCAGGTTTTTGCTAAATTAATTCTAAGATTAATCGAAGATTAACTGGTTCAGACCAGTTATTAATCGTGATTAAATTTTATAATCATTGTGCGGCTCTAATAAATGTGCATCGAGAAACAAAGAAATATCTCTGCGAGTGAATATTTATTGCTTGCAATTGGTCTGCGATAATATTATAGCCTGTGTCCTTCTTTGCAATTTGTTACTATTTTCATTTTTTTCTTCTAAATTTGAACACATATTTTCATCTTATATCTATATTCAACAGTGTTGCATAAAAGCTCATTGCACTTACTGATATGTTTGCTAAAGTTTGCAGCCAAAACTAGCTTTTTACGTGGGATAGAAGTGGAGTTATGAGCATCGATCCATTTTAAGCTGTGTTAAGATAGCCGCATGGTTGCTGTTAAATAACATGCTATAAATCTGCATATTTATAAGTTATAGCGTTATAATCTATCGAATGATACACATATATATTCATGAATTTTATGAAGTGACATAAACAAACCATATTTATATTACATGCAGAAACAAAAATTACCGTTTTTCAAACCAAAATATTTGCACCGTCTGCTCGGATGGCTGCATTCTGATTGTTGCTTTCAATGGAACAAACAACTTTTGGTAGTCCAATGCCTTCCGCAATGGTTTCTAACCTCAACTTTGTTTATGCACTGCTGAATTAGTCAATGTATATAACGCTATCTATATATGACAATTAAAAAGATGGTGATTCAGCAAAACTTTCACGTCATGCATTCAGCACAAATGCAACACGTAAAAGTTTTTCTCGCTAAACGTAACCTTTGGCCTAAAACTAGTCATTTATTTACCATCATAAATGTAAACTATTGTCATACACGCACTTCAAAGTATCAAGACTGCGTTAAACAAGAAAGTACTATTAGCTTGAGTCAGTTTGTAATTTTTTCTATGGTGTTGCTTTCAAAGTTTTAAGAAAAAAACCATCAAAAAGCTTTATAATTGGGCAACAAGAGAATTGATTGTTATTTATGTAACGATTCACTACAATTATGGTTTTGCAGACACTTTTCTACTAATCTTTAGAGATAGCATGAGTTCATCACAATCAAAAATTTTCAAAGTGACAGTCAAATAGAGGTAGCTTTCAAATACAAGGTGGTGGTCTATTAGAGGCTTTATACGGTATTAATCATCTGCACTTAAGCTGCACACATTAGAATCTCTTATGGCCCACAAAACTGCCAGAGTACAACTAAAAATAATATGTAAATATGTATTATCTTGATTAATACATGTATCTTTGCAGAAACAGTTAAATTGGCTTTACATGTAGTTTGTAGTTTATTTTGTGTTTTCTTTGGTAGAACTGACTATCTTTCCTTCAGATATAAGAGTTTTTGGTAAGCTGACTCACAGTGAATTGTGTTCAATTTGTTACCGCTTGTTTGCAATTTCTTGCTTCCTCAAGTTTTATTTTTATGAGGATAACATAAAATTCTTAAAAATGCTTTAATAATACATGACAAAGTAGCCTTTCACATAAGATATGAATTTGTATAATAGAAGAAGGTTCAAATTCCCACAACTTCCAAGTAATATCGGGATGCTTTATATAGAGGGAATTTTCTCCTTTCAGTCAAGCAAAACTCATACTCTCACTTTAGTTGGGTTATGATCTACAACAAAAAAGTAATGTTTTCAGGTCCTCTAATTCACTATATATTAAGGTATATTTATGTATTTATATATACATTGTATATATATATACATTGTATATATATACATTGTATATATATACATTGTATATATATACATTGTATATATATACAGGTATATAGCTGTGCAAAAGCGTGTGCAAAGCTGTCTTCAGACAGCTTTGCACACATCTCTTATTATAATAAGAGACTTCAAGAAGTTAATAGCTTAAGTTACGCAACGTCATTGAGTAAAAATCTAGCCAATGGCAACTAAATTTAAAAACTATTGCACACTTTTTGCGCAGAAACCTTTTTATTACCCATGCAAAACAGAGCGTTCAGCTAGTACAGTCATAAAAATCTTATTTAACATATTTACCAAAATATCTTTATACTCTGCATAGTTTTAGATAAAACCACTTACAGTGCAGTATCCGTAATTGCAGTATCTTGCCAGGAAGTAGCTACCTTGACAATTTTCAACACCGCCAGACGGATTTGAACAGGTTCTTGTTCTACTTCTAATACCTGGACCACAAGTCACAGAGCAGGATGACCAAGGGCTCCATTGGCTCCATTGAGCGGAACCAGGTTCTGTATAAAATAGAGGTTTTCATCGTACATTTGAGCTTTACATAATTAGAGCCAATAAAATCTAACAATAAACTTGTAACCTCAGTTAAACAGAAAAAGTGATGAAACGGTACTTTTGAGAGTTGCGGCACCGTATGTTAAATTTTTATTAATAGGGTCCATATACTACGACTACGGTCTTACTATATGAACTCTGTAATGTTGTTTGTTTCATTGTGTATGCAGTATATTGCAAAAGAACATTAATAGGAGTTCATAATGTAGGTCAAGTTGCTGCTTCGACTAATGGAAGGTTACACATTTATACTAAATACATTGTTTTGGACTTTCATGTACAAGCCTCTTAAATCCCGAGGTTCATTTCTTCAAGTAAAATATTTTCCAAAACTGAAATTAAAGTTACTTTTCCTGGCGCTCTTAGTTAAAGCAAAAAGTTTCATATAGCAAATTCTGTATTTTCATATGTAAGCATCACAATAAACAGTAAAAATTTACAAATTAAACAACACTCGATATTGACCAAATATTGCAATAAAAATACTTTCCGTTTTGACTAACTGTTTTTAAGTTTTTCAATCGCAATTTTTAGTCGATACTAATTTCAATGCCTAAGACAAAAATCTGAATTTTTAGTAGCTAAAATAATCCAATATTTTACTCCTTTTGATGTTCTTCATGAGAATTGATAGAATGGAAGCAGAGAGTTACTTACAGAGAAGATTTAGTAACTATACTTACTGCATGTACACGTCTGACAGCCATATGCATCTAGAGCAAAACCATCTGGGCATGGGTAGGTGCAAAGATATTGTAGGCAATCTGTTTGTCCTGTAACAGGCAAACAACTTGCAGTTTAACTCAAGGCATTGAATATGCATTGGAATAATCTGTGCATAGCAGCAAGTATCACTAATCACCTTTCCTTTTAAAGGTCTGCTTGTATCATTTTGTATGTAGAGCCGAAAATGTTGTTCATTTGTCATTTACGATGGATTTTGTATGAAAGTGGTTGGTGATATGACTGCTTTTGGGTTTTGCGTTTCATTTTTCTTTCCTATTTCTCACGGTGAAAGGCTTAAAAACTTTTCTATATTCATTTGTCAACTCCTGGTTTTAAGTCCAACATATTTTTGTAAATTCTGCTATGTAGTAACTTTACATCTATAATAATATACATACTTAAATGAAACAAATTATAGCTGAGCCAGCGAAATATGTACATATTAGTAAAATTACCAATTAAAAAACCGGAAGAAAAATCTGTCTGATTAGAAATAAAATAACTTACTGCATTGACACATTGGGTAGCCATGTTCATTTGGTATGTTACCATATAAACAGTAAACTATAACAGCTCGGTTCACATCCTACCACACACAGTTTTGCTTGGTTAGTACACATGCCTCAGTAAACTGAAATGCATGCATAAGAAACAAATATTAACTTAAATTAAATATAATATTAAATTATTATATTTTGGTTACTACTTCTCCTAGTATGCTAGTAGTCCTGTGCACCATGGCAGATTGTCATGCGTAATCATGCGTAATATATGTATAAATATATATACTAGCTGTACTGTCCGGCGTTGTTTTGGTAATAAAAAAAGTTTTTGCTTTGAAAATTGATATGTATTTAACATATAACAGCATTTGTCATTTCAACATTCAAACTACATATTATGAGAAGTGTTTCGTGTAGGTAAAACAATTTAAGAGAAAATAAAAACAACGGTAAAGGTTTTCAAACTTTGTCAAACAACTGTAACTTTCAAACTTCATACCAAGAGGAAAATGTTTTTGCAGGTCAAATAAATTACAAAATATGAAACAACTATAAAAAGGATTAGATGTAAATGTGAAATAAGTAACAAGTAATAGCTAACTTAAGTCTGTTTTGCTACGACAACAATAAAAGATGATTCAGTAATGAATACGAACTGAGAATACAATAAAAATTTTGAATATGTTGAATTAATAATAAAAATTATTGCATAGAAGTGTGTGTGTGTAAAAAAGTTACTGTTCTACCAGAAGCTATCAATCAAAACTTTGAATACAATGATACTGGTACCTGTCGATACTGGTACAAATGTAAAAATGAGATATCGTACTGTTTTTGTCTGAAGGAATGAGAAGAGAATGTCAAGGCTTTCCCTATATTTGTCCGCAAGAGAAGAGTCGACCTTGACCTCATATATAGTAATTGAACCCTAAGAAAAATATTTCTTAACAGGGGAATTTAACGTGTGGGCACAGTGGTAAAGTAATTAGCGTGCACATATATACGGTATATTATATAGCGTTTGATTCGTTAGACTTTGTATGGCTCAGTAGTAAAACATCCGATTTGTAAACTTAGAGTTCCACTCTCAGTGAGTTTAAATCTATCTGATCGTGGAATATAAATTCCAAGATTTTAATAGTTATAACTGGACACACATTCATACATATACACAAATTTTACAAAATATGTAAATAGATATAAGATAGATAATGATTTCCCAGCAATGAGCAGGTAATAAAAAGGTTTTTGCCTAAAAAAGCTATTTTTTATCAACATATACACCATTTACCATTCTAACCTTTAAATGAAGGTGTTTGTTTATTTTTGTGTGTGTTCAACCAATGCATGATTCAAATACCTGAAGCTCGAGACATAGTTAAAATAGATCGATGAGAATATTTTTTTAATTTTCATGCTACACACTTGTTCAAGATTCAAAACAAGATTTAAAACCTATAATCATAACATTTAATGACCTATCATGGCACATATGACTGCTAGTAACCAATAGTATTTTTGCAGTTAACATATTTTAATGAATCACTTTTTACTGGAAACACATACAAATAACAAGAAAATGAACACTTTGTTTATATAGTATATAGTAGTACAGTATAGTATTATATAAAGGTGTCGTAACAAACAGTCAAAGTTTCTAGGTATATGGCAGGTCTGGTAGAGCTTTCAAAAATAATGTATGTGCTGATCAGAAACAGATGAATGTTTAAGAAATGCTAAAGATTAATCTTGAGGAAGCACATGTGATTATTATTTATAATTATTTTAACCAGAAACTCTCGAAACAATAATTTGTTTTTAAAACAATGAGATAAATAAAAATTAAAACTTGGCATAAATTATATTCCAGGTATATTTTATTAATTACTTAAAAAATTAAATTGTAATGATATTAATAATATAATAAAATTATTTATTTTCTTTTTTATAATAGCATAAGTTTTGGTAGTTTATAATGAAACAACAATTCGGAGTTATGTACTTTTATTATTCACAGCTGGTTAATGAAGTTGCTGTAGTATTATCAAGGCTGAGTCAACGCTGTTAATAAGTTTTGTTTTTTGTCTTTCTATATCCTTGTCTTAAAATATGCTTCGCCTCTAATAATCTTTTTTATTCCGCTTAAAAGTACGCATTTTTAAGTTGCAACATTGCAGCATATGGCACCGGCTGCCGAATGAACACAGCTATTCGTTAATAAAAGGCATGACGATTGTAACCTTATAAAGGCTGCTACTGCTTATAGCTGCTACTGCTCACTGATATATAAAATCTCCCCCATGTTTGAGTTACTAAAAGCAATTATTTGAATTCACTTACACATACAAACAAACAAAATTGAGAGCAAGTGTTGATACAAGTTTTTGATAATTTCGTAGCAGCTGGGGAAAAAAATTTCAGAATAATTTTCACTTATCGGGACTTTGATATCCGATATCATTTACATGATAGACACAATTCTAACAACAACAACCCTGAAAATAATGATTTTACTCTTCTATTGTACCATGTGAGTTTATGAGAGTGAAAGGTTTTCATGAACAGTAGCTAAAAGGATATGGCGTGTCATTTTGTTTCTTTATTGTACCAAGTGGAAGAAGTCATTAATTATTTGAACCTGGTTCATGTTATGCAATAGACATGTTTACTGAGCAGCTCAATATAGACAGTTTGGAGACAAGCTATGATTATTTATAAACTTTCATAATTTCAAGTGAATACATGGTAATTATATTAGACTTGCCAGCCAGTATTATATAATACTGCAGAGTCCAAAACAACAGTAATTATAATATAATTTCCACATTGCTACAGCTTCCAGTCTTATTTAATGACAAGGGAGTTCAGTAATATTTCTGTTAAGTTCAGATCTTTCCCTCTGATGGAATGCTCATAATTTGGGAACAGTGTTAAAACACAGTGTAATATTACAGGCCTTGACATCGCTTGCTGAAAAACAATTCAAGAATTAGTAAGCTCTTTGGACAAGAAAGTTCATCTGAATAAATCAAAAGCAAGCACCATCTTTAATTAAACTTTGATTATTTTTGTGGTATTTTTGATTAAAATAGAACTGAAAATATTCAATTTAATTAAAATAGACACATATATTGTTTTCTAGCAATTTTTTTAAAAATTAGATTTGATGAACACTTAATTCTCATTAAAATTCAAAGAGGTTTTGCTTATAGCAAAGCTTGATATGTAACGGCTGGTTTACACAAAACTAATTTAATACCAGTCTTTGAGAAAATTAGTTGCAGCTCAGGTTTGCAAGATTTATATTAGCAAATTTTAATAATTAATAAGTTTAATTTTGGCATTAGCTAAAAAGACTTAATTCAAAGAGAAAATAGTAGCCATGAATTCAATACAAACAGCCCGTCCTAACAAAAACTAAATAAAAGTAACCAATCGTAACAAGCAATTTGATACAGACAGCCAGTCATAACAAAAAACTGCATAAATATAATACAACCAATCATAGTGAACAACTAGTGTTTAAAATATAGCATTTTAATATTACAAATATGTTGAACCAACTAGCTCAAACTTTCATAAAATACTCCCAGAATGGATCTATATAGGGACAGCCTTTCAAAGGACAACCTCTACTGTTTCTCTGTGGTACCAATTCACCTCAAAACATGGTATCGCAGTCAAAGACGAACTCACAGATAATTGGAATTATAGTAGCTAAAAAGTACGTACTAACTGTGTAGCTGCATCACAGTGTATGCTGAACATACAAAAGTTTGTATGAAAATGTTGCAAGTACTTCTGAAAGATTTGTAACAGAAACAAACACTGTATGTACATCAGCTATTATTTATTTTTATTAAAAGGGTCTAGTAGAAGAAAAATGAGATAAATGTAACATTATTTGTAAACTTGGAATATTAGGAACCTTTCAGGCTAAATTTAAAAAAGCTGTTCAATCAGCTATAACAATAACCATTTTTTTATAAAATAAGTTAATTGAAAATTATATTTTTTCTATTTGTAAATTGCTAATAAAAACAAACTTTATCAGCTTTTAAATTCAATGCATTATATTGTAGGTATTTTTAGGTTAACTTAAGGTTTAATAAAACTTTTAAGGATAATATAGTCATTTCTTAGTTTAAGTGGCTGCTGCTCTAACGATGTTGGTACATACTGTAGCTACTCACTAAATGGCTTTTATGAACCTGCACCAGTAGGCATCATGAAAAATCAGCAGCAAGATAGAAAAAACAATTTGTAAATATTAACTTTTGTATAACTGAAAATTCATGACAAATTTTTAAGGAAATCAAATGTGAATTGTGTCTACACTTACTTGCAGCAGCGCAGCTGATTAACACAGCAAGTGACAGAAGTAGTGTGAAACCTCTCATTTTGCCTTTGTTCTCTCAATGGAACCTGAATTTAGTGTTTTCCTTTTATACGCTTTGCGCTCGTCACTTCGCAATAGTTGCTATGGCAACGAGAAAAATAATGAGCCTTACAACTAACATCATGCTAGGTGCATCATTGTTTGTATCAACTTCGAAATGTACACTGGCATCTATTAATTAAATAGTGTTTTCATTATAATATGCAGAATTTATTTCATGTACTGTAGGCAAACATTATTCTATGATAGTACTTACTGTACTTAAGTTGCAAACAATGAATTATATGCTATGGAACTAATGTCTGGCTCATTTCTCACAAGTACTTAATACAATAATACTTTTTGAATAATAACAAATTTCTTTAATTTGTGCAAATTATTTGAAAACTAAAGTCGCTTTACAGCTTTTATTAAGGATCTTGCAATGTTTTTACCCTAAACTTTTGTCAGTTTGTATTTTGGCTTTTGAGATTGATAGTAATAAATATAAACATTCGGTTTGAGCTTTAATTCAGTATACCAATATATAAATTTCTTCAGAGATTCCGAGTGGTCAAATTCATAGAGGTATGTCAGCAGTAATAAGCTCTATGCATCTAAAATATATGCTTTTCTGAATGTGAAAAATTGTATAAAGTTATGAATTTTAACCTGAATAACTTTGTTTTCAACTTCAGTATTTTTTTCACTCCATTTTTTATAAAGACAAGCCTTTTCATAGCTAGATCTGTGAACGTTCTATGGTTTAAACTATAAAACAAGCAAACCCTTATTTTAAAGCTTCTGAAAAAGCTAACTCAGCCAAAGCAACCGGATTTGACAACATTCCATCAAAATCAGTTAATGATGCGGCAGAAACTATTGCTCCTGTAGTATCTGACATTTTGAACTCCAGCTTAACAACTTCTCAAGTACTAAGTCAAATGAAAATATCTAAATTAGAACCCGTTTAAAAGAAGCTCAAATAAAATTTGCTCTAATTATAAACCCATTAGTTTGCCACCAGTGTTAAGTAAAATGATTGAAAAAATTGTAAATAAACAGATTATGGAACACCTTGAGAGTAATTTACCGCTTAAAAATGTGCAATTTTGGGGTTTTAGGAACAAGCGCAGCACCAAAGATGCACTAATTAAATTTACTAACAATGTTTTAAACTTCCTAAAGCATGAAAAATGTTTTTTGGCATCTTTCTAGATTTCTGTAAAGCCTTTGCCATAATACATTATATCATGTTGTACACAAAACTCTACAATCTTAATTTTGACATCACCGCAATTGACTGGATCAAAGGAGCTATCTAACCGAACGTAAACAACACACTATTATTAGCAACACTTTATCTTCCATACTAAATGTAACATGTGGTATACCACAAGGTTCCATCCTTAATCCAACACTCTTTAGAGTATATAAACGGTTTAACACATGTCACCATCTTTTCACACCTTTGCTTTATGCAGATGACACTATTCTCTTTTTTCCATCCTTTAACATCAACGACCACATAGATTGTTTAAATAACGAACTTCTTGATATTCAAAAATGGTGCGCTTCTACCAAACCTTTGCAGAGTGGATGCCAACAGGCCATTTTTTAAAACCAACTCCTAAATACTATAAAAAACATAAAGAAAGCGGCCAGTTTCAAGAAAAACTTATATTAGATCTTTTACCAATCGAATAAAACCTAATTACTCATAAAAATTGATTATGAGTACGCGATGATGATAAGCCCGACGCACAGACTAGCTGTGCTAATACGTATTATGGGATTCATCACTCTTCGAGCTCTTTTTCTTTTTTTTAATTACTATTGTTGATGAAAATAAATCAAAAATCAAAATATCAAATCGAAAGTATAGAATTAAAAACAAAACAAATCTTTAAAGAGAACTAACTCATGACAGATGCAGTTAGTTGTGTATGAATGTTATATATTTACAGACATTAATAGCAAACAAGTTGGTTGTGTATTAATGTTATATCTTTACAGACATTAATAGTAAACAAGTTAGTTGGGTATGAATGCTATATCTTTACAGACATTAATAGCAAACAAGTTGGTTGTGTATGAATGTTATATCTTTACATACATTAATAGCAAACAAGTTAGTTGCGTATGAATGTTATATCTTTACAGACATTAATAGCAAACAAGTTAGTTGTGTATGAATGTTATATCTTTACAGACATTAATAGCCAACAAGTTAGCTGTGTATGAATGTTACATCTTTACATACATTAATAGCAAACAAGTTAGTTGTGTATGATTGTTATATCTTTACAGACATTTATAGCTAACAAGTTAGTTGTGTATGATTGTTATATCTTTACAGACATTAATAGTAAACAAGTTAGTTGTGTGTGAATGTTATTTATTTACATACATTAATAGTAAACAAGTTAGTTGTGTATGAATGTTATATCTTTACAGACATTAATAGCAAACAAGTTAGTTGTGTATGAATGTTATATCTTTACATACATTAATAGCAAACAAGTTAGTTGCGTATGAATGTTATATCTTTACAGACATTAATAGCAAACAAGTTAGTTGTGTATGAATGTTATATCTTTACAGACATTAATAGCAAACAAATTGGTTGTGTATGAATGTTATATCTTTACAGACATTAATAGCAAACAAGTTGGTTGTGTATGAATGTTATATCTTTACATACATTAATAGCAAACAAGTTAGTTGCGTATGAATGTTATATCTTTACAGACATTAATAGCAAACAAGTTAGTTGTGTATGAATGTTATATCTTTACAGACATTAATAGCAAACAAGTTAGTTGTGTATGAATGTTATATCTTTACATACATTAATAGCAAACAAGTTAGTTGCGTATGAATGTTATATCTTTACAGACATTAATAGCAAACAAGTTAGTTGTGTATGAATGTTATATCTTTACAGACATTAATAGCAAACAAGTTGGTTGTGTATGAATGTTATATCTTTACATACATTAATAGCAAACAAGTTAGTTGCGTATGAATGTTATATCTTTACAGACATTAATAGCAAACAAGTTAGTTGTGTATGAATGTTATATCTTTACAGACATTAATAGCCAACAAGTTAGCTGTGTATGAATGTTACATCTTTACATACATTAATAGCAAACAAGTTAGTTGTGTATGATTGTTATATCTTTACAGACATTAATAGCTAACAAGTTAGTTGTGTATGATTGTTATATCTTTACAGACATTAATAGTAAACAAGTTAGTTGTGTGTGAATGTTATATCTTTACAGACATTAATAGCAAACAAGTTAGTTGTGTATGATTGTTATATCTTTACAGACATTAATAGTAAACAAGTTAGTTGCATATGAATGTTATATATTTACATACATTAATAGCAAACAAGTTAGTTGTGCGTGAGTGTTATATCTTTACAGATATTAATAGCAAACAAGTTAGTTGTGTATGAATGTTATATCTTTACAGACATTAATAGCAAACAAGTTAGTTGTGTATGAATGTTATATCTTTACAGACATTAATAGCAAACAAGTTAGTTGGGTGTGAATGTTATATCTTTACATACATTAATAGCAAACAAGTTAGTTGTGTATGAATGTTATATCTTTACAGACATTAATAGCAAATAAGTTAGTTGTGTATGAATGTTATATCTTTACAGATATTAAAAGCAAACAAATTAGTTGTGTGTGAATGATATATCTTTACATACGTTAATAGCAAACAAGTTAGTTGTGTATGAATGTTATATCTTTACAGACATTAATAGCAAACAAGTTAGTTGTGTATGAATGTTATATCTTTACAGACATTAATAGCAAACAAGTTAGTTGTTTATGAGTGTTGTATCTTTACAGACATTAATAGCAAACAAGTTAGTTGTGTATGAATGTTATATCTTTACAGACATCAATAGCAAACAACTTAGTTGTGTATGAGTGTTATATCTTTACAGACATTAATAGTAAACAAGTTAGTTGTGTATCAATGTTATATATTTACATACATTAATAGCAAACAAGTTAGTTGTGTATGAATGTTATATCTTTACATACATTAATAGCAAACAAGTTAGTTGCGTATGAATGTTATATCTTTACAGACATTAATAGCAAACAAGTTAGTTGTGTATGAATGTTATATCTTTACAGACATTAATAGCAAACAAGTTGGTTGTGTATGAATGTTATATCTTTACATACATTAATAGCAAACAAGTTAGTTGCGTATGAATGTTATATCTTTACAGACATTAATAGCAAACAAGTTAGTTGTGTATGAATATTATATCTTTACAGACATTAATAGTAAACAAGTTAGTTGGGTATGAATTTATATATTTACAGACATTAATAGCAAACAAGTTAGTTGTGTATGAATGTTATATATTTACAGGCATTAATAGTAAACAAGTTAGTTGTGTATGAATGTTATATCTTTACATACATTAATAGCAAACAAGTTAGTTGCGTATGAATGTTATATCTTTACATACATTAATAGCAAACAAGTTAGTTGTGTATGAGTGTTATATCTTTACAGGCATTAATAGTAAACAAGTTAGTTGTGTATGAATGTTATATCTTTACATACATTAATAGCAAACAAGTTAGTTGTGTATGAATATTATATCTTTACATACATTAATAGTAAACAAGTTAGTTGGGTATGAATTTTATATATTTACAGACATTAATAGCAAACAAGTTAGTTGTGTATGAATGTTATATCTTTACAGGCATTAATAGCAAACAAGTTAGTTGTGTATGAATATTATATCTTTACAGACATTAATAGTAAACAAGTTAGTTGGGTATGAATTTTATATATTTACAGACATTAATAGCAAACAAGTTAGTTGTGTATGAATGTTATATCTTTACAGGCATTAATAGTAAACAAGTTGGTTGTGTATGAATGTTATATATTTACAGACATTAATAGCAAACAAGTTAGTTGCATGTGAATGTTATATCTTTACAGACATTAATAGCCAACAAGTTAGCTGTGTATGAATGTTACATGTATATCTTTATAGACATTAATAGCAAACAAGTTAGTTGTGTATGAATATTATATCTTTACATACATTAATAGCAAACAAGTTGGTTGTGTATGAATGTTATATTTTTACATACATAAATAGCAAACAAGTTAGTTGTGTATGAATGTTATATCTTTACAGGCATTAATAGCAAACAAGTTAGTTGTGTATGAATATTATATCTTTACAGACATTAATAGCAAACAAGTTAGTTGTGTATGAATATTATATCTTTACAGACATTAATAGCAAACAAGTTAGTTGTGTATGAATATTATATCTTTACAGACATTAATAGTAAACAAGTTAGTTGTGTATGAATGTTATATCTTTATAGACATTAATAGCAAACAAGTTAGTTGTGTATGAATGTTATATCTTTACATACATTAATAGTAAACAAGTTAGTTGTGTATGAATATTATATCTTTACATACATTAATAGTAAACAAGTTAGTTGGGTATGAATTTTTTATATTTACATACATTAATAGCAAACAAGTTAGTTGTGTATGAATGTTATATATTTACATACATTAATAGTAAACAAGTTAGTTGTGTATGAATATTATATCTTTACAGACATTAATAGCAAACAAGTTAGTTGGGTATGAATTTTTTATATTTACAGACATTAATAGCAAACAAGTTAGTTGTGTATGAATGTTATATCTTTACAGGCATTAATAGCAAACAAGTTAGTTGTGTATGAATATTATATCTTTACAGACATTAATAGTAAACAAGTTAGTTGGGTATGAATTTTATATATTTACAGACATTAATAGCAAACAAGTTAGTTGTGTATGAATGTTATATCTTTACAGGCATTAATAGTAAACAAGTTAGTTGTGTATGAATGTTATATAATTACAGACATTAATAGCAAACAAGTTAGTTGTGTATGAATGTTATATCTTTACAGGCATTAATAGTAAACAAGTTGGTTGTGTATGAATGTTATATATTTACAGACATTAATAGCAAACAAGTTAGTTGCATGTGAATGTTATATCTTTACAGACATTAATAGCCAACAAGTTAGCTGTGTATGAATGTTACATGTATATCTTTATAGACATTAATAGCAAACAAGTTAGTTGTGTATGAATATTATATCTTTACATACATTAATAGCAAACAAGTTAGTTGTGTATGAATATTATATCTTTACATACATTAATAGTAAACAAGTTAGTTGGGTATGAATTTTATATATTTACAGACATTAATAGCAAACAAGTTAGTTGTGTATGAATGTTATATCTTTACAGGCATTAATAGCAAACAAGTTAGTTGTGTATGAATATTATATCTTTACAGACATTAATAGCAAACAAGTTAGTTGTGTATGAGTGTTATATATTTACATACATTAATAGCAAACAAATTAGTTGTGTATGAATATTATATCTTTACAGACATTAATAGCAAATAAGTTAGTTGTGTATGAATGTTATATCTTTACAGGCATTAATAGTAAACAAGTTAGTTATGTATGAATGTTATATCTTTACAGACATTAATAGCAAACAAGTTAGTTGTGTATGAATGTTATATCTTTACATACAATAATAGTAAACAAGTTAGTTGTGTATGAATGTTATATATTTACAGACATTAATAGTAAACAAGTTAGTTGTGTATGAATGTTATATATTTACAGACATTAATAGCAAACAAGTTAGTTGTGTATGAATGTTATATCTTTACATACAATAATAGTAAACAAGTTAGTTGTGTATGAATGTTATATATTTACAGACATTAATAGCAAACAAGTTAGTTGTGTATGAATGTTATATCTTTACATACAATAATAGTAAACAAGTTAGTTGTGTATGAATGTTATATATTTACAGACATTAATAGTAAACAAGTTAGTTGGGTATGAATTTTATATATTTACAGACATTAATAGCAAACAAGTTAGTTGTGTATGAATGTTATATCTTTACAGGCATTAATAGCAAACAAGTTAGTTGTGTATGAATATTATATCTTTACAGACATTAATAGCAAACAAGTTAGTTGTGTATGAGTGTTATATATTTACATACATTAATAGCAAACAAATTAGTTGTGTATGAATATTATATCTTTACAGACATTAATAGCAAATAAGTTAGTTGTGTATGAATATTATATCTTTACAGACATTAATAGCAAACAAGTTAGTTGTGTATGAATGTTATATCTTTACAGACATTAATAGTAAACAAGTTAGTTGTGTATGAATGTTATATATTTACAGATATTAATAGCAAACAAGTTAGTTGTGTATGAATGTTATATCTTTACAGGCATTAATAGTAAACAAGTTAGTTATGTAAGAATGTTATATATTTACAGATATTAATAGCAAACAAGTTAGTTGTATATGAATGTTATATCTTTACAGACATTAATAGCAAACAAGTTAGTTGTGTATGAATGTTATATATTTACAGATATTAATAGCAAACAAGTTAGTTGTGTATGAATGTTATATATTTACATACATTAATAGCAAACAAGTTAGTTGTGTATGAATGTTATATATTTACAGATATTAATAGCAAACAAGTTAGTTGTGTATGAATGTTATATATTTACATACATTAATAGTAAACAAGTTAGTTGTGTATGAATGTTATATCTTTACATACATTAATAGTAAACAACTTAGTTGTGTATGAATGTTATATATTTACAGATATTAATAGCAAACAAGTTAGTTGTGTATGAATGTTATATATTTACATACATTAATAGCAAACAAGTTAGTTGTGTATGAATGTTATATATTTACAGATATTAATAGCAAACAAGTTAGTTGTATATGAATGTTATATCTTTACAGACATTAATAGCAAACAAGTTAGTTGTGTATGAATGTTATATATTTACAGATATTAATAGCAAACAAGTTAGTTGTGTATGAATGTTATATATTTACATACATTAATAGCAAACAAGTTAGTTGTGTATGAATGTTATATATTTACAGATATTAATAGCAAACAAGTTAGTTGTGTATGAATGTTATATATTTACATACATTAATAGCAAACAAGTTAGTTGTGTATGAATGTTATATATTTACATACATTAATAGTAAACAACTTAGTTGTGTATGAATGTTATATATTTACATACATTAATAGTAAACAAGTTAGTTGTGTATGAATGTTATATCTTTACAGACATTAATAGCAAACAAGTTAGTTGCATGTGAATGTTATATCTTTACAGACATTAATAGCCAACAAGTTAGCTGTGTATGAATGTTACATGTATATATTTATAGACATTAATAGCAAACAAGTTAGTTGCATGTGAATGTTATATCTTTACAGACATTAATAGCCAACAAGTTAGCTGTGTATGAATGTTACATGTATATCTTTATAGACATTATTAGCAAACAAGTTAGTTGCATGTGAATGTTATATCTTTACAGACATTAATAGCAAACAAATTAGTTGTGTATGAATGTTATATCTTTACAGGCATTAATAGCAAACAAGTTAGTTGTGTATGAATGTTATATTTTTACAGACATTAATAGTAAACAAGTTGGTTGTGTGTGAATGTTATATCTTTACAGACATTAATAGCAAACAAATTAGTTGTGTATGAATGTTATATCTTTACAGGCATTAATAGCAAACAAATTAGTTGTCTATGAATCTTATATATTTACAGACATTAATAGTAAACAAGTTGGTTGTGTGCTAATGTTATATCTTTACATACATTAATAGCAAACAAGTTGGTTGTGTATGAATGTTATATCTTTACAGACATTAATAGCAAACAAGTTAGTTGTATATGAATATTATATCTTTACAGACATTAATAGCAAACAAGTAAGTTGTGTATGAATGTTATATCTTTACATACATTAATAGTAAACAAGTAAGTTGTGTATTAATATTATATCTTTACAGACATTAATAGCAAACAAGTTAGTTGTGTATGAGTGTTATATATTTACATACATTAATAGTAAACAAGTTAGTTGTGTATGAATGTTATATCTTTACAGGCATTAATAGCAAACAAATTAGTTGTGTATGAATCTTATATATTTACAGACATTAATAGTAAACAAGTTGGTTGTGTGTGAATGTTATATATTTACAGATATTAATAGCAAACAAGTTAGTTGCATGTGAATGTTATATCTTTACAGACATTAATAGCCAACAAGTTAGCTGTGTATGAATGTTACATGTATATCTTTATAGACATTAATAGCAAACAAGTTAGTTGTGTATGAATATTATATCTTTACAGACATTAATAGTAAACAAGTGAGTTGTGTATGAATGTTATATATTTACAGATATTAATAGCAAACAAGTTAGTTGCATGTGAATGTTATATCTTTACAGACATTAATAGCCAACAAGTTAGCTGTGTATGAATGTTACATGTATATCTTTATAGACATTAATAGCAAACAAGTTAGTTGTGTATGAATATTATATCTTTACATACATTAATAGCAAACAAGTTAGTTGTGTATGAATGTTATATCTTTACAGACATTAATAGCAAACAAGTTAGTTGTGTATGAATGTTATATCTTTACAGACATTAATAGTAAACAAGTTGGTTGTGTATGAATGTTATATATTTACAGACATTAATAGCAAACAAATTAGTTGTTTATGAATGTTATATCTTTACAGGCATTAATAGCAAACAAATTAGTTGTGTATGAATATTATATCTTTACATACATTAATAGTAAACAAGTTAGTTGGGTATGAATTTTATATATTTACAGACATTAATAGCAAACCAGTTGGTTGTGTATGAATGTTATATCTTTACAGACATTAATAGTAAACAAGTTGGTTGTGTATGAATGTTATATCTTTACAGACATTAATAGCAAACAAGTTAGTTGTGTGTGAATGTTATATCTTTACAGGCATTAATAGCAAACAAGTTAGTTGTGTATGAATGTTATATCTTTACAGGCATTAATAGCAAACAAGTTAGTTGTGTATGAATATTATATCTTTACGGACATTAATAGCAAACAAGTTAGTTGTGTATGAGTGTTATATATTTACATACATTAATAGCAAACAAATTAGTTGTGTATGAATATTATATCTTTACAGACATTAATAGCAAACAAGTTAGTTGTGTATGAATGTTATATATTTACATACATTAATAGTAAACAAGTTAGTTGTGTATGAATGTTCTATCTTTATAGACATTAATAGCCAACAAGTTAGCTGTGTATGAATGTTACATGTATATCTTTATAGACATTAATAGCAAACAAGTTAGTTGCATGTGAATGTTATATCTTTACAGACATTAATAGCCAACATGTTAGCTGTGTATGAATGTTACATGTATATCTTTATAGACATTATTAGCAAACAAGTTAGTTGCATGTGAATGTTATATCTTTACAGACATTAATAGCAAACAAATTAGTTGTGTATGAATGTTATATCTTTACAGGCATTAATAGCAAACAAATTAGTTGTGTATGAATGTTATATTTTTACAGGCATTATTAGTAAACAAGTTAGTTGTGTATGAATGTTATATCTTTACAGACATTAATAGCAAACAAATTAGTTGTGTATGAATGTTATATCTTTACAGGCATTAATAGCAAACAAATTAGTTGTGTATGAATCTTATATATTTACAGACATTAATAGTAAACAAGTTGGTTGTGTGCTAATGTTATATCTTTACAGACATTAATAGCAAACAAGTTAGTTGTGTGTGAATATTATATCTTTACATACATTAATAGCAAACAAGTTAGTTGTGTATGAATGTTATATATTTACATACATTAATAGTAAACAAGTAAGTTGTGTATTAATATTATATCTTTACAGACATTAATAGCAAACAAGTAAGTTGTGTATGAATGTTATATCTTTACATACATTAATAGTAAACAAGTAAGTTGTGTATTAATATTATATCTTTACAGACATTAATAGCAAACAAGTAAGTTGTGTATGAATGTTATATCTTTACATACATTAATAGTAAACAAGTAAGTTGTGTATTAATATTATATCTTTACAGACATTAATAGCAAACAAGTTAGTTGTGTATGAATGTTATATATTTACATACATTAATAGCAAACAAGTTAGTTGTGTATGAGTGTTATATATTTACATACATTAATAGCAAACAAGTTAGTTGCATGTGAATGTTATATCTTTACAGACATTAATAGCCAACAAGTTAGTTGTGTATGAATGTTACATGTAATCTTTACAGACATTAATAGCAAACAAATTAGTTGTGTATGAATGTTATATCATTACAGACATTAATAGCAAACAAGTTAGTTGTGTATGAATGTTATATCTTTATAGACATTAATAGCAAACAAGTTAGTTGCATGCGAATGTTATATCTTTACAGACATTAATAGCCAACAAGTTAGTTGTGTATGAATGTTACATGTATATCTTTACAGACATTAATATCAAACAAATTAGTTGTGTATGAATGTTATATATTTACAGACATTAATAGTAAACAAGTTAGTTGTGTATGAATGTTATATATTTACAGACATTAATAGCAAACAAGTTAGTTGTGTATGAATGTTATATATTTACAGACATTAATAGCAAACAAGTTAGTTGTGTATGAATGTTATATATTTACATACATTAATAGCAAACAAGTTAGTTGTGTATGAATGTTATATATTTACATACATTAATAGCAAACAAGTTAGTTGTGTATGAATATTATAACTTTACAGACATTAATAGTAAACAAGTTAGTTGTGTATGAATGTTATATCTTTACAGACATTAATAGCAAACAAGTTAGTTGTGTATGAATGTTATATATTTACAGACATTAATAGCAAACAAGTTAGTTGTGTATGAATGTTATATCTTTACAGACATTAATAGCTAGCAAGAGGTTTGTTTTTATCATTTCTGCTTGTTTATACATGTAATTAATATATTTAGAACTGCTCCAAACTAATCAATTTTTGACTTTCATCTGTTGTAAATTATAGTCATAAGCGAATATAAGTCACTGACTTCATATGGTACAACTTAATGATTGGGTATAATTAAGTATAACTGAAACTTAAATTTAATGTACATTGTATAATTATAATGTGATGGAAGCCAGCAGAGCAGTAGATCTGAGTGTTCCAGCTGAAAGGTCACTATTTAGTGGCATTCACTATCAGAATGATTGCTATAATAGCCAGCTTGGCTAGCAGGATGAAGTCGGCACGGCTAGGACCACCTCTGTCATTAGTGCAAAGTCCCTTCTGTTATTACAGCTATACTAGACTCGGCTAATGGCGTGGTCATACGAGCGCCGAACCGACTTAGGTTGGTTTGGTTTGGAAGTTGTTTTACTTCGCTTCGGCTAAGCTGCATTTCATACGGAATTCGAAGTCACTTTGCTTCTTAGATACCATACGTATGGAGACAGGACACTGTTCCATTGGTAGTTTTTATATTTCTTTGAGTTAAATATTTTTACTGTAAACAAAAAACACCCATGAACAATTATAAATTATAATTACGCAGCAGATTTATCAGAAGATCGTTCAGCCGCTCAAAATAAATCACTCAATACAAAGATTTTTCCAACCCTCCCCATCAACATAATTATATTTTTTGTTAACATAATTATGAATGTTTTTCTATGCTGAGTACATCACAAACAAAAACAGTCTTAATCGTGGTACTGTGGTTTTACATAAATAAATCAGTCAACGATACTTCTTCACGATGAATGTGACACATTACTTATATTCTACATGAAATAAAATCACAACCATTCTCTTATATTTATGCAAAACTTTAGTGCGATATCTTACATTTATGTAACACAATCACTAGTTCGGGTGAGCTTTGTTGTAAATTGCTTCACGCTGTTTTTTTAACAAAATAAAAGTATCGTCCCATTTCTTTGCTCACACCAACGTAAGGAGAATTGTGTTGCGTGGTTGCCAAAATTTTAACCAGCCAATAATATCAAGGGTTCGGCCACGGAATTTTGAGCAGGACCGAATTGGTTCGTTTCGGCTAGAAACGTCTTCGGCCGAACTTTTTACAGTTGACAGCGGCGTCATTTTGCGTCATTTAGTTTGTTTCGGCTCTCGTGTGACCACCCCTTAAAGCGGTCACTTTATAACTTATATAATCATTCTGGAGTCGAATTGAGATTAGCCGAATGGGAAGAAGGAAGAGCCAGTCAAAGAAGAAAGCAGATAAAACGTGGCCAGATGAGACGAGAGGACGGAGATCGCTGGTAGTTTCTTGCATGCTGTTCTGTTGTTATGCGCACAAACTCACTACATGTATTCATATAAAGTTTTCAAACATGTATCCATCTCATTGCTTCGCACTTGGTGTCTTCACTCGTGTGCAACAGTGAAGGAAACACAGCGGTTTCCTTCACATTATTGCATATCTCAGACTAAAAATCATGACTAAGCTCTTTTGAATCTAATGAGAGTAAGAGAACAAAGGCATTTATCCAAATAGTTCAGCATGTATTTAAACAAGTAAAAAGCCATTTCCTTATACAACACATTCATAAAAAAGGCAATATACAATGTTTGAGAGAATAGACAAAGCTTTCAAATAATCCCATTGTATGGCATTTAGAAGCCTGAATTAGAATGTCTTTATGTGGAAATCTTATCCTTCATAGAAATATGTTCTTCTTTTAGTAATAATAGCCATAAAACCTGCAAAAGTATTAGGTTTAGGTATCACTGAGAGACTCACGTTCTAAAACTATGTCGAGGGCAAACAATGTTTTGCTGTAGATGTTCATCATGTCAGAAGGACATTGAACTATGAAATATAAATGTACCACAATGCAAGTAAGCTGCTTTTAGTGTTTCATTAAAATCTCTCAAGAGGGTATCTAAATAGATTAGAATCACCAAAGGAGAAGTAGAAAGTCTACCTAACCTGTTGATTTTAACACAGAGCTTATGTGAAATTGTGATTCCATGTTTTTTTTAAATGAACTCTTAGTGCTTTGTAGTTTGATAATAAAATGTCAAAACTACAAAACAGGTCATATTATTTACTTATACCAAACATTTGAATAGAAGATGTTTTTACTTTTGTATGTTGTCTACCATAATAAACTAAGCAATAATGCCAGCAATAATAAAATGAGACATTTTAGGTTTAAATACTAATAAAAATTTAAGTTTAAACTTTAATGATTCAAATTTATATTAAAAGTAAAAATTTAAACAAGTAATAAAAACTAAAATGGGGGCTGTATATCATTGATTTTCATACTTATAATAATTATTACATTGTAACTTATGTACGATGTACATAATATGTACTCCTGCTAACATTTTTCTAAAATATAATATATTCATAAGTAGCTGTATTATTTGTTTTTGAATATGCAGGTTTTTGCTAAATTAATTCTAAGATTAATCGAAGATTAACTGGTTCAGACCAGTTATTAATCGTGATTAAATTTTATAATCATTGTGCGGCTCTAATAAATGTGCATCGAGAATCCAAGAAATATCTCTGCTAGTGAATATCTATTGCTTGCAATTGGTCTGCGATAATATTATAGCCTGTGTCCTTCTTTGCAATTTGTTACTATTTTCATTTTTTTTTCTAAATTTGAAGACATATTTTCATCTTATATCTATATTCAACAATGTTGCATAAAAGCTCATTGCACTCACTGATATGTTTGCTAAAGTTTGCAGCCAAAACTAGCTTTTTACGTGGGATAGAAGTTCAGTTATGAGCATCGATCCATTTTAAGCTGTGTTAAGATAGCCGCATGGTTGCTGTTAAATAACGTGCTATAAATCTGCATATTTATAAGTTATAGTGTTATAATCTATCGAATGATACACATATATATTCATGAATTTTATGAAGTGACATAAACAAACCATATTTATATTACATGCAGAAACAAAAATTACCGTTTTTAAAACCAAAATATTTGTACCGTCTCCTCGGATGGCTGCATTCTGATTGTCGCTTTCAATGGAACAAACATATTTTGGTAGTCCAATACTTTCCACAATGGTTTCTCACCTCAACTTTTTTTAAGCACTGCTGAATTAGTCAATGTATATAACGCTATCTATATATGACAATTAAAAAGATGGTGATTCAGCAAAACTGTCACGTCATGCATTCAGCGCAAATACAACACGTAAGAGATTTTAGGCTAGGCTAAACGTAGAGTTAGAGTTTAGAGTTTAGGCTAAACGTAACCTTTAGCCTAAAACTAGTCATTTATTTACCATCGTAAATGTAAACTATTGTCATGCATGTACTTCAAAGTATCAAGACTGCGGTAAACAAGAAAGTACTATTAGCTTGAGGCAGTTTGTAATTTTTTCTATGGTTTTGCTTTCAAAGTTTTAACAAAAAACCATCAAAAAGCTTTATAATTTGACAACGAGAGAACTGATTGTTATTTATGTAACGATTCACTACTTATATGGTTTTGCAGGCAATTTTCTACTGATCCTTAGAGATAGCATGAGTTCATCACAATCAAAGATTGTCAAAGTGACAGTCAAATAGAGGTAGCTTTCAAATAGAAGGTGGTGCTCTAATAGAGGCTTTATACAGTATTAATCACCTGCACTTAAGCAGCACGCATGAGAATCTCTTATGGCCCACAAGACTGCCAGAGTACAACTAAAAATAATATGTAAATATGTATTATCTTGATTAATACATGTATCTTTGCAGAAACAGTTAAATTGGCTTTACATGTAGTTTCTAGTTTATTTTGTGTTTTCTTTGGTAGAACTGACTATCTTTCTTTCAGATATAAGAGTTTTTGTTAAGCTGACTCACAGTGAATTGTGTTCAATTTGTTACCGCTTGTTTGCAATTTCCTGCTTCTTCAAGTTTTATTTTTATGAGGATAACATAAAATTTTTAAAAATGCTTTAACAATTATCCATGACAAGATAGCCTTTCGCATAAGATATGAATTTGTATAATAGAAGACGGTTTAAACTCCCACAACTTCCAAGTACTATCGGGAGGCTTCATATAGAGGGAATTTTCTCCTTTCAGTCAAGCAAAACTCATACTCTCACTTTAGTTGGGTTATGATCTGCAACAAAAAAGTAATGTTTTCAGGCCCTCTAATTCACTATATATTAAGGTATATTTATGTATTTATATATATAAATATATACATTGTATATATATATATTCACACTGTATATATACATATATATATTTACATTGTATATATATATACAGGTATATAGCTGTGCAAAAGCGCGTGCAAAGCTGTCTTCAGACAGCTTTGCACACATCTCTGATTATAATAAGCGACTTCAAGAAGTTAATAGCTTAAGTTACGCAACGTCATTGAGTAAAAATTTAGCCAATGGCAACTAAACTTAAAAACTATTGCACACTTTTTGCGCAGAAACCTTTTTATTACCCATGCAAAACAGAGCGTTCAGCTACTACAGTCATAAAATTCTTATTTAACATATTTACCAAAATATCTTTATACTCTGCATAGTTTTAGATAAAACCACTTACCGTGCAGTATCCATAATTGCAGTATCTTGCCAGGAAGTAGCTACCTTGACAATTTTCAACACCGCCAGACGGATTTGAACAGGTTCTTGTTCTACTTCTAATACCTGGACCACAAGTCACAGAGCAGGATGACCAAAGGCTCCATTGGCTCCATTGAGCAGAACCAGGTTCTGTATCAAAAAGAGGTTTTGATCGTACAGTTGAACTTTACATAATTAGAGCCAATAAAATCTAACAATAAACTTTTAACCTCAGTTAAACAGAAAAAGTGATGAAACGGTACTTTTGAGAGTTGCGCCACAGTATGTTAAATTTTTATTAATAGGGTCCATACTACGGTCTTACTATATGAACTATGTAATGTTGTTTGTTTCATTGTGTATATGCAGTATATTGCAAAAGAGCATTAATAAGAGTTCATAATGTAGGTCAAGTTGCTGCCTCGACTGATGAAAGGTTACACTTTTATACTAAGTACATTGTTTTGGACTCTCATGTACAAGCCTTTTTGATCTCAAGGTTCATTTCTTCAAGTAAAATATTTTCCAAAACTGAAGTTAAAGTTACTTTTTCTGACGCTGTTAGTTAAAGCAAAATGTTTCACATAGCAAATTCTGTACTTTCATATGTAAGCATCACAATAAACAGTAAAAATTTACAAATAAAACAACACTCGATATTGACCAAATATTGCAATAAAAATACTTCCCGTTTTGACTCTAATTGTTTTTAAGTTTTTCAATCGCAATTTTTAGTCGATACTATTTTCAATGCCTAAGACAAAAATCTGAATTTTTAATAGCCAAAATAATCCAATATTTCACTCCTTTTGATGTTCTTCTTGAGATTGATAGAATGGAAGCAGAGAGTTACTTACAGAGAATGTTTAGTAACAATACTTACTGCATGTACACGACGGACAGCCATATTCATCTAGAGCAAAACCATCTGGGCATTGGTAGGTGCAAAGATATTGTAGGCAATCTGTTTGTCCTGTAACAGGCAAACAACTTGCAGTTTAACTCAAGGCATTAAATATGTATTGGAATAATCTGTGCACAGTAGTAAGTATCACTAATCACCTTTCCTTTTAAAGGTCTGATTGTATCATTTTGTATGTAGCTCCGAAAATGTTGTTCATTTGTCATTTACAATGGATTTTCTATGAAAGTGGTTGGTGATATGACTGCGTTTGGGTTTTATGTTTCATTTTTTTTCCTATTTCTCACGGTGAAAAGCTCAAAAACTCTTCTATGTTCATTTGTCAACTCCTTCTGGTTTTAAGTCAACTTTATTTTTGTAAAATCTGCTACATAGAAATTTTACATCTATAATAATATACGTACTTGAATAAAAGAATTATAGCTGAGCCGCCGAAATATGTACATATTAGTGAAATTACCGATTAAAAAACTGGAAGAAACTTCTGTCAGATTAGAAATAAAATAACTTACTGCATTGACACATTGGGTAGCCATGTTCATTTGGTACAGTATGTTACCATAATTATAAACAGTAGCTATAACAGCCCGGTTTGCATCCTACCACACACAGTTTTGCTTGGTTAGTACACATGCCCCAGTAATCTGAGATGCATGCACAAGAAACAAATATTAACTTAAATTACATATAATATTAAATTATTATATTCTGGTTACTACTTCTCCTAGTATGCTAGTAGTCCTGTGCACCGTGACAGATTGTCATGCGTAATCATGCGTAATATATGTATAAATATATATACTAGCTGTACTATCCAGCATTGTTTTGGTAATACAAAAAGTTTTTGTTTTGAAAATTGATGTATTTAACATATAACAGCATTTGTCATTTCAACATTCAAACTACATATCATGAGAAGTGTTTCGTGTAGGTAAAACAATTTAAGAGAAAATAAAAACAACTGTAAAGGTTTTCAAACTTTGTCAAACAACTGTAACTTTCAAACTTCATACCATGAGGAAACTGTTTTTGCAGGTCAAATAAATTACAAAATATGAAACAACTATAAAAAGGATTAGATGTAAATGTGAAATAAGTAACAAGTAATAGCTAACTTAAGTCTGTTTTGCTACGATAACAATAAAAGATGATTCAGTAATGAATACGAACTGAGAATACAATAAAAATTTTGAATATGTTGAATTAATAATAAAAATTATTGCATAGAAGTGTGTGTGTGCGTGCGTGCGTGCGTGTGTGTGTGTAAAAAAGTTACTGTTCTACCAGAAGCTATCAATCAAAACTTTGAATACAATGATACTGGTACCTGTCGATACTGGTACAAATGTAAAAATGAGATATCGTATTGTTTTTGTCTGACGGAATGAGAAGAGAATGTCAAGGCTTTTCCTATAATTGTCCGCATGAGAATAGTCGACCTTGACTTCATATATAGTAATTGAACCCTAGGAAAAATATTTCTTAACAGGGGAATTTAACGTGTGGGCACAGTGGTAAAGTAATTAGCGTGCACATATATACGGTATATTATATAGCGTTCGATTCGTTAGACTTTGTATGGCTCAGTGGTAAAACATCCGATTTGTAAACATAGGGTTCCACTCTCAGTGAGTTCAAATCTTTCTGATCATGGAATATAATTTCCAAGATTTTAATAGTTATAACTGGACACACATTCATACATATACACAAACTTTACAAAATATGTAAATAGATATAAGATAGATAATGATTTCCCAGCAATGAGCAGGTAATAAAAAGTTTTTTGCCTAGAAAAGCTATTTTTATCAACATATACACCATTTACCATTCTAGCCTTTAAATGAATATGTTTGTTTATTTTTGTGTGTGTTCGACCAATGCATGATTCAAATACCTGAAAGCTCGAGACATAGTTAAAATAGATCGATGAGAATATTTTTTTTAATTTTATGCTACACACTTGTTCAAGACTCAAAACAAGAATTAAAACCTATAATCTATAATCTATAATCATACCATTTAATGACCTATCATGGCACATAAGACTGCTAGTAACCAATAGTATTTTTGCAGTTAAAATATTTTAATAAGTCGCTTTTCACTGGAAACACATACAAATAACAAAAATTGGACACTTTTTTTATGCGTATACAGTATAATATAGTAGTACAGTGTAGTATTATATATAGGTGTCGTAACCAACAGTCAAAGTTTCCAGGTATATGGCAGGTCAAGTAGAGCTTTCAAAAATAATGTATGTGCTGATCAGAGACTGATGAATGTTTAAGAAATGCTAAAGATTAATCTTGAGGAAGCACCTGTGATTATTATTTATAATTAGTTTAATCAGAAACTCTCAAAACAATAATTTGTTTTTAAAACAATAAGATAAAAAAAAATAAAAACTTGGCATAAATTATGTTCCAGGTCTATTTTATTAATTATTTAAAAAATTAAATTGTAATGATATTAATAATATAATAAAAATATTTATTTTCTTTTTTATAATAACATAAGTTTTGGTAGTTTATAATGAAACAACAATTCGGAGTTATGTACTTTTATTATTCACAGCTGGTTAATGAAGTTGCTGTAGTATTATCAAGGCTGAGTCAACGCTTTTAATACGTTTTGTTTTTTTGTTTTTCACAATATGCTTCACCTGTAATAATCTTTTTCATTCCGCATGAAAATACACATTTTTTATTTGCGACGCCGCAGCATATGACACCGGCTGCCGAATGAACACAACGATTCGTTAATAAAAGGCATGACGATTGTAACCTTATAAAGGCTGTATTATAGCTGCTACTGCTCACTGATATATAAAATCTCCCACATGTTTGAGTTACTAAAAGCAATTATTTAAATTTACTTACACAAACAAACAAAATTGAGACCAAGTGTTGATACAAGTTTTTGATAATTTTGTAGCAGCTGAGAAAAAAAATTTCAGAATACTTTTCACTTATCGGGACTTTGATATCCGATATCATTTACATAATAGACACATTTCTAACAACAACAACCCTAAAAATAATGATTTTACTCTTCTATTGTACAATGTGAGTTTATGAGAGTGAAAGGTTTTCATGAATAATAACTAAAAGGATATGGCGTGTCAATGTGTTTCTTTATTGTACGGAGTGAAAGAAGTCATTAATTATTTGATTTTGGTTCATGTTATGCAACAGACATGTTTACTGAATAGCTAAATATAGACAGTTTGGAGACACAAGCTATTATTTTCTATAACCTTTAATAATTTCAAGTGAATACACGGTAATTATGTTAAATTTGCCAGCCAGTATTATATAATACTGCAGAGTCCAAAACAACAGTAATTATAATATAATTTCCACATTGCTACAGCTTCCAGTCTTATTTAATGACAAGGGAGTTCAGAAATATTTCTGGTCAGTTCAGATCTTTCCCTCTGATGGAATGCTCATAATCTGGGAACAGTGTTAAAACACAGTGTAATATTACAGGCCTTGACATCGCTTGCTGAAAAACAATTCAAGAATTAGTAAGCTCTTTGGACAAGAAAGTTCATCTGAATAAATCAAAAGCAAGCACCATCTTTAATTAAACTTTGATTATTTTTGTGGTATTTTTGATAAAAATAGAACTGAAAATATTCAATTTAATTAAAATAGACATATAAATTGTTTTCTAGCAATTTTTTTAAAAATTAGATTTGATGAACACTTAATTCTCATTATATTTCAAAGAGGTTTTGCTTATAGCAAAGCTTGATATGTAACGTCTGGTTTACACAAAACTATTTTAATCCCAGTCTTTGAGAAAATTAGTTGCAGCTAAAGTTTGGAAGGTTTATATTAGCAAATTTTAATAATCAATAAGTTTAATTTTGGCATTAGCTAATAAGACTTAATTCAAAGAGAAAATAGTAGCAAAGAATTCAATACAAACAGCCCGCCCTAACAAAAACTAAATAAAAGCAGCCAATCGTAACAAGTAATTTGATACAGACAGCCAGTCATAACAAAAAACTGCATAAATATAATACAACCAATCATAGTGAACAACTAGTGTTTAAAATATAGCATTTTAATATTATAAATATGTTGAACCAACTAGCTCAAACTTTCATAAAATACTCCCAGAATGGATCTATATAGAGACAGCCTTTCAAAGGACAACCTCTGCTGTTTCTCTGTGGTCCCAATTCACCACAAAACATGGTATCGCAGTCAAAGACGAACTCACAGAGAATTGGAATTATAGTAGCTAAAAAGTACGTACTAACTGTGTAGCTGCATCACAGTGTATGCTGAACATACAAAAGTTTGTATGAAAATGTTGCAAGTACTTCTGAAAGATTTGTAACAGAAACAAACACTGTATGTACATCAGCTATTATTTAATTTTATTAAAAGGGTTTAGTAGAAGAAAAATGAGATAAATGTAACATTATTTTTAAACTTGGAATATTAGGAACCTTTCAGGCTAAATTTAAAAAAATTGTTCAATCAGCTATAACAATAACCATTTTTTTATAAAATAAGTTAATTGAAAATTATATTTTTTCTATTTGTAAATTGCTAATAAAATCAAACTTTATCAGCTTTTAAATTCAATGCATTTTATTGTAGGTATTTTTAGGTTAACTTAAAGTTTAATAAAACTTTTAAGGATAATATAGTCATTTCTTAGTTTAAGCAGCAATTGTTCTAACAATGTTGGTACATAATGTAGCTACTCACTAAATGGCTTTTATGAACCTGCACCAGTAGGCATCATGAAAAATCAACAGCAAGATAGAAAAAACAATTTGTAAATATTAACTTTTGTATAACTGAAAATTCATGACAAATTTTAAGGAAATCAAATGTGAAATGTATCTACACTTACTTGCTGCAGCGCAACTGATTAACACAGCAAGCGACAGAAGTAGTGTGAAACCTCTCATTTTGCCTTTGTTCTCTCAATGGAACCTGATATTAGGAGTATTTTCCTTTTATACGCTTTGCGCTCGTCACTTCGCAATAGTTGCTATGGCAACGATAAAGATAATGAGCCTTACAACTAACATCATGCTAGGTGCATCATTGTTTGTATCAACTTTGAAATGTACATTGGCATCTATTAATTAAATGGTGTTTTCATTATAATAGGCAGAATTTATTTCATGTACTGTAGGCAAACATTATTCTATGATAGTATTTACTGTACTTAAGTTGCAAACAATGAATTATATACTATGGAATTAATGTCTGGCTCATTTCTCGCAAGTACTTAATACAATAATACTTTTTGAATAATAACAAATTTCTTTAATTTGTGCAAATTATTTGAAAACTAAAGTCGCTTTACAGCTTTTATTAAGGATCTTGCACTGTTTTTACCCTAAACTTTTTTTCAGTTTGTATTTTGGTTTTTTGAGACTGATAGTAATAAATAGCAAACAGTTGGTGCAAGTTTTAGCTAAAGACTAGACGCCTCTCTAGACATTCAACGTAAACAGTGCTTTAATTCAGAGAAATATTTTAGTAGTAAAAGCTTCTAAGCTACTATGGATATAAATTCAAGATATCCTAGGTTTCACTCAATGTGCAAAGTTTTATAAAGCTATGAATTTGATTCTGAAAACTTTTGTTTTCAATTTCAGTGTTGTTATGTCAGAGCGCTGTTACCAGGACCGTAGCGATCGACCTCTTGGTCACCATGGTCACAGGGCTGAGTCTTCCAATCACTGGAAAAGGCTCGGTCACCGTTGAGGATGCCCGAATGACCTGACAAAACCATTTGTAAAGTTTTTACACCAAGCTTTTGTCAGTTTGTATTTTGGCTCTTGAGACTGATGGCAATAAATAGCAAATAGTTGGTTTGAGCTATAATTCAGTAGACCAATTTATAAATTTCTTCAGAGATTCCGAGTGGTCAAATTCATAGAGGTATGTCAGCAGTAATAAACTCTATGCATCTAAAATTAATGCTTTTCTGAATGTGAAAAATTGTATAAAGTTAAGATTTTTAACCTGAATAACTTTGTTTTTAATTTCGGTATTTTTGTCACTCCATTTTTTTATAAAGACAAGCTTTTTCATAGCTAGATCTAAGAACCTTCTATCGTTCAAACTATGAAACAAGCAAACCCCCATTTTAAAGCTTCTGAAAAAAGTTAACTCAGCCAAAGCAACCGGATTTGACAACATTCCATCAAAATCAGTTAATGATGCGGCAGAAACTATTGCTCCTGTAGTATCTGACATTTTGAACTCCAGCTTAACAACTTCTCAAGTACTAAGTCAAATGAAAATAGCTAAATTAGAACCCGTTTAAGAGAAGCTCAAATAAAATTTGCTCTAATTATAAACCCATTAGTTTGCCACCAGTGTTAAGTAAAATGATTGAAAAGATTGTAAATAAACAGATTATGGAACACCTTGAGAGTAATTTACTGCTTAAAAATGTGCAATTTTGGGGTTTTAGGAAAAAGCGCAGCACCAAAGATGCACTAATTAAATTTACTAACAATGTTTTAAACTTCCTAAAGTATGACAAATGTTTTTGGCATCTTTCTAGATTTCTGTAAAGCCTTTGCCATAATAGATTATATCATGTTGTACACAAAACTCTACAATCTTAATTTTGACATCACCGCAATTAACTGGATCAAAGGAGCTATCTAACTAACAACACACTATTATTAGCAACACTTCATCTTCCATACTAAATGTAACATGTGGTATACCGCAAGGTTCCATCGTTATTCCAACACTCTTTTGAGTACATAAACGGTTTAACACATTTGACCATCTTTTCACACCTTTGCTCTATGCAGATGACACTAATCTCTTTTTTCCATCCTTTAACATCAACGACCACATAGATTAATTAAATAACGAACTTCTTGCTATTCAAAAATGGTGCGCTTCTACCAAACCTTTGCAGAGTGGATGCCAAAAGTCCATTTTTTAAAATCAACTCCCCAATACTAGTAAAAACATAAAGAAAGTGGCCAGTTTCAAGAAAAAACTTATATTACATCTTTTAACAATCGAATAAAATCTAATTACTCATAAAAATTGATTATGAGTACGCGATGAAGACAAGCCCGACGCCACGACTAGCTATTCTAATGCGTATTATGGGATTCATCACTCTTCGAGCTCTTTTTCTTTTTTTTAATTACTGTTGTTGATGAAAATAAATCAAAAATCAAAATATCAAATTGAAAATATAGAATTAAAAATAAAACAAATCTTTAAAGAGAACTAACTCATGACAGATCAGGCAGTTAGTCGTGTATGAATATTATATCTTTACAGACATTAATAGCAAACAAGTTAGTTGTGTATGAATATTATATCTTTACAGACATTAATTGCAAACAAGTTAGTTGTGTATGAATGTTATATCTTTATAGACATTAATAGCAAACGAGTTAGTTGTGTATGAATATTATATCTTTACAGACATTGATAGCAAACGAGTTAGTTGTGTGTGAATGTTATATATTTACAGACATTAATAGCAAACAAGCTAGTTGTTTATGAATGTTATATCTTTACAGACATTAATAGCAAACAAGTTAGTTGTGTATGAATGTTATATCTTTACATACATTAATAGCAAATAAGTTAGTTGTGTATGAATGTTATATCTTTACAGACATTAATAGCAAAAAAGTTAGTTGTGTATCAATGTTATATCTTTACATACATTAATAGCAAATAAGTTAGTTGTGTATGAATGTTATATCTTTACATACATTAATAGCAAATAAGTTAGTTGTGTATGAATGTTATATCTTTACAGACATTAATAGCAAACAAGTTAGTTGTGTATGAATATTATATCTTTACAGACATTAATTGCAAACAAGTTAGTTGTGTATGAATGTTATATCTTTATAGACATTAATAGCAAACGAGTTAGTTGGGTATGAATATTATATCTTTACAGACATTGATAGCAAACGAGTTAGTTGTGTGTGAATGTTATATATTTACAGACATTAATAGCAAACAAGCTAGTTGTTTATGAATGTTATATCTTTACAGACATTAATAGCAAACAAGTTAGTTGTGTATGAATGTTATATCTTTACATACATTAATAGCAAATAAGTTAGTTGTGTATGAATGTTATATCTTTACAGACATTAATAGCAAAAAAGTTAGTTGTGTATCAATGTTATATCTTTACATACATTAATAGCAAATAAGTTAGTTGTGTATGAATGTTATATCTTTACAGACATTAATAGCACACAAGTTAGTTGTGTATGAATGTTATATCTTTACATACATTAATAGCTAACAAGTTAGTTGTGTATGAATGTTATATCTTTACAGACATTAATAGCAAACAAGTTAGTTGTGTATGAATGTTATATCTTTACATACATTAATAGCTAACAAGTTAGTTGTGTATGAATGTTATATCTTTACAGACATTAATAGCAAACAAGTTAGTTGTTTATGAATGTTATATCTTTACAGACATTAATAGCAAACAAGCTAGTTGTTTATGAATGTTATATCTTTACATACGTTAATAGCAAATAAGTTAGTTGTGTATGAATGTTATATCTTTACAGACATTAATAGCAAATAAGTTAGTTGTGTGTGAATGTTATATCTTTACATACATTAATAGCAAATAAGTTAGTTGTGTATGAATGTTATATCTTTACAGACATTAATAGCAAACAAGCTAGTTGTTTATGAATGTTATATCTTTACATACATTAATAGCAAACAAGTTAGTTGTGTATGAATGTTATATATTTACAGACATTAATAGTAAACAAGCTAGTTGTTTATGAATGTTATATCTTTACATACATTAATAGCAAATAAGTTAGTTGTGTATGAATGTTATATCTTTACAGACATTAATAGCAAACAAGTTAGTTGTGTATGAGTGTTATATCTTTACATACATTAATAGCAAATAAGTTAGTTGTGTATGAATGTTATATATTTACATACATTAATAGCAAATAAGTTAGTTGTGTATGAATGTTATATATTTACAGACATTAATAGCAAATAAGTTAGTTGTGTATGAATATTATATCTTTACAGACATTAATAGCAAACAAGTTAGTTGTGTATGAATGTTATATCTTTACAGACATTAATAGTAAACAAGTTAG